>NC_066539.1:17524851-17559891 GCF_024679095.1 Eriocheir sinensis | reverse complement strand
TCCTCCTCCTCCTTCCTTCTTTCCTTCTTAAGACAAGAGAAGCAAAACCGAGGCAATAAGTGACTGCTTTAAAGAACCTTAAAGCAGTGGGAAGCCATTGTGTTAGTCCTCCTCCTCTTCCTCTTCCTCCTCCTCCACCTCCTCCTCCTCCGTCGTTTGTCTCTGTCCGTCTCTGCTGGTCTCGGGGAAGTTGGAGTCGAATCTTGAGACGCAATGACCTGAAAATTCTGGTACAACAACGGCCCGGAGAATCAGGAGGAGGAGGAGGAAGAGGAGGAGGAGGAGGAGGTAGATTATTGTTATTTTCAAATGAAGATATAATAGGAGGAGGAGGAGGAGGAAAAGCAGAAGACGCAGAAAAAGAAGACGCAGAAGACGCAGATGGAAGAAGAAAAAGACGCAGATGTTTATAAAGATGAAAGAAAAAATGAAGAATTACAACGAAAAACAAAAACAAGAAGAAAAGAAGCAACAACAAAGATATTAGACAAGAAAATTGGAATAAAGAGAAAGATGACAATAAAAACGAGAGGATGAGAAAAGAAGGAATAGGAAGAAAGAGACGAGGAGGAGGAGGAGGAGGAGGAAGAGAAGCCGAGTAAATGGCCGGTGATGATGGATGGCGGCGAGGCGGCAGGAGACAATCGCACAACTTAAAGATCAGATTCCGAGCTCTCTTATCCTCTAACCTCCGGAAAGCAATGGTGTGTTTTCCTGTACTCTCTCTCTCTCTCTCTCTCTCTCTCTCTCTCTCTCTCTCTCTCTCTCTCTCTCTCTCTCTCTCTCTCTCTCTCTCTCTCTCTCTCTCTCTCTTTTTTTTTTTTATTTTTTTTTGTCTCTCTCTCTCTCTCTCTCTCTCTCTCTCTCTCTCTCTCTCTCTCTCTCTCTCTCTCTCTCTCTCTCTCTCTCTCTCTCTCTCTCTCTCTCTCTCTCTCTCTCTCTCTCTCTCTCTCTCTCTCTCTCTCTCTCCTTTCAACACACATGGAGGCACCTCTCAAGATGTAACCTCCTCCTCCTAAGTGATCTATTAACAATTACATAAGTGAGTTCAAGTTTTACTGTCAGACGTGCTAGGAGGAGGAAGAAGAGGAGGAAGAAGAAATGAAAAGGAAAGGAATAGAAAGATCAACTGAGAAAAGAACAAATTAACAAATCGACCGCCAAACCATGAGGATAAATTGCATAGTAAAATAACAAATACAAAAAAATAAAACAATATTAGTTGAGTGGAGAAAAGTATAGGAACGTAAGTGAAGGGACAGATAAGGAAATGTATGGTATGGTATCATTTTCAGCGTCCAACATAATCTATAAAAGGGACAAAATTAAAGGCGGGAAAACACGGGTACACGGAAGTAGTGGGTCGGGCATCCATTTATCCGCAATCCGTGTTCCAATGTCCCTAGTTGTTTCATATGCCTGTCAGTTAAAACTCGGGCATTCTGGAAATGGCCGGAAAACATCCATTGGTCTTACTTCACCTGTGGCTCAAATTGCAACATTTGCCTTCCCTATAAAATTGACTTGCATCAAAATTTCAGAAACCTCACCTTAAAAAATAGTTCATGCACACTAAAGACAACACGAACATACGGACGCAGACACGGACACGGATCACGGACAAACGGATACTCGACTTTGTTAGTTGCCGGAGGAAATAAAATACGACCAAATCAAACCCATCGGCATAAGCCATCAACCGTAATGCTAATCATGAACCAGATAGGACTGAAAAGTTCTCAAAACAGTGCAGGGGAAACTAAAGAGCACAAGAATATACAGTAAAAGAGGAATGAGAGGACAAAATAATTAGATGTATCCGCATAATTTAACCTAAACAAAAATATATGAGACTGTAAATAGCGAGGGAAACAAAGGCAGATGAATTAAACATATGGGAATGAGTTCTTACACGTAACGCTCATCACGAATCACAAAAAAACTAACGGGAACCAAAAATAAAGGAAGGGAGACGAGACAATATGGCACTCAACAGATTAGAAGAGGGGAACATGGGAACACAAAAACCTAAATGTACCAGTGTAAGCTATCTGGTGCGTCGTTCATCATAATACACATCGCAGTGAAAGGTAAAAACGGGGAAGCAACAAAAATAGTCCATGCGCAGCGCTAGCCGGCCATCATTTCTGCCCAGCCCGCCAACGCAAACCATCAGCCGTGATTTGATGTGATTTTTCTGCCGGTAATAATGCTTAATGCGTGAAACTGATGTATTGCGCCGCTGTATTGTGTTTGTATGCCCGCCTGCCTGCCTGCCTGCCTGTGTGTTGATTCTCTCTTGCTCTCTCTTGCTCTCTCTTGCTCTCTCTCTCTCTCTCTGATCCCAACTCTCCCCTACTTTTCTCACAAGTGGATCCAAACCATGGTACGCAAATCACACCAATCTCTCTCTCTCTCTCTCTCTCTCTCTCTCTCTCTCTCTCTCTCTCTCTCTCTCTCTCTCTCTCTCTCTCTCTCTCTCTCTCTCTCTCTCTCTCTCTCTCTCTCTCTCAGCACATCAAGCGAACCCCGTGTCTCCTTACCCAAAACCCGCCCACGCCCGCCCAACAAAACCCGCGGCACAATGAACGACATGGAAATGCTCCCGTGAAGTCTCCGGCGCGTGAAATAGGCTCATGGAGGTTTCCCTTACCCTCTGTGGCTCCCCCTGTGGCACCTCTTGTGGCTCCCCGTGTGACTCCCCCTGTGGCTCCCTCTGGTGACTGTAGACGCGAGTCAAGCGAAGCGATCAGTTAAGTCGACCACGAAGCCAAGTGTTGAGAGAAAACTGAACACGGTTGAGCCAATACGGGCCGGCGAGGCAAAGTTATGCTGAAGGGAAAGATTAAACTTGTGAAAAACTGCGTATTTATACACTATGTGACTGTGTTAATGGGAAGAAAGCGGGAAAAGGATGTATAAAAATGCGGCATACTAAAATAATTAAATGAAACTTTGTTCATATAGGAAAATAAAAACGGTAAGGAAATAAACTGAATAGTAAAGAAATGGTAACAAACATGGTCTGAAAGGGAAAATACGAAACTAAAGAAGACACGATTAAAGAAAGTTAAAAAAAAAAGTATGAATCGATATAGCAGTAAAAAACTCATGCCGTAAAGGTGCTCAGCCTCAAAGGAAACCTGGAAAATAAATAGAAATAGGAATCCAAAAATATAGATTACAAAATAGAAAACAAAAACGGATAAAGTGTTTTAAAATGGAATAAAAAAAACACCGCAACGTTTAGCCTCAAGGGAAATAAACCGCCCAAACCTTAATATACTTAGTCCCTCATTAATTAAACTTCTGCGGTTCTGAAATAATATATCTTTTTTTTTTTCCATCCGTAACTTTTCCTCTTCCGTATCTGAAGTTTAGAAATATTTAAACTTAACTTTACGAGCCTTTGTCTGCCTGTATGTGTGAATGGTTGACTGTTTGCTTTGACCTGGAAAAGAATGGAATAAAAAATGAGGGACGCAGATGACGCAGGGAACAGATGATGCCAAGAGAGAGCAGGAGGAAAAATGGAAGCTATAAAGGAAAGAAAAGGGAGAAAAGAACACTGCTGGACGATGGAGGATAAGATTTAAAAAAGGCAAGTGATCTGATAATACAAAGGGAAACGAAAAAAAGGAGAAAATGGATGTGGAAGGGAAGAATACGGAAGAGAAGATACAGAAAAAAAACATGGAAGGAAAAAGCTATAGAATGTCGGGAAGCGGACAACGAAAGATTGATAAAGGAATGAAAAAAATGAATGTTAAAAAAAAAAAGAGCATGTTGAAACTAGAACTACCAAAAACGATTAGCCCTTCAAAAAATATATATAATGAAATTTGACCGATACAAGAATACTACTCTGGCAAACAATTCGCCCCCAAAATACACACAAGCTAAAAAAAAAGGACACTAAAACTAGGCCATTAAAACATCCTTCAAAAGACTCCACTCACTCATTATCCCAGAAAGACTAAAAACACACTTTCCACATTTTCCTTGTTCCGACCCTTCCCTCCGCCTCCTCCTCCACCTCCTCCCCCAGAAAAAAAATACAGAACACAGGTGACACGGAGTTAAGTCCTTTAAAAATACAAAGCCTTTTAAATATCTACAAACACGGGCGCTCTAATTTTCGTTTTCCTTCTATTTTTTTTTTCCGGGCCGAGGACAGCAAGCGAGCACGTATGTAGAGTTGAGGTACTTGTGCATGCTTCCAGTATTACATTCCCGAGCCTCATACTCGCAGCGGGGGAGAAGGAGGGAGAGATATATGAAGGGGAGGGGGAAGATGAAATAGTGGAGACGAGGAGAGGGAGGGGGAGATAAAGGAAGGGAAAAGGAAAGAGGGAGGGGGGAGACGAGGAGAATAGAGGGAGGAGAGAGGAAGAGGGAGAGAGAAGAGGGAGGGGGAGATAAAGGAAGGGAAAAGGAAAGAGGGAGGGGGGAGACGAGGAGAATAGATGGAGGAGAGAGGAAGAGGGAGAGAGAAGAGGGAGGGGGGTTGGGAGAAAAGGAAGGGGGAGATGGAAGGGGAAAGGGGAGGGGGAGAGGAAGGGGTGAAATGAAGGAGGGGAAACGGCTTGAAGTGCGAAACAGGTGGTGAAATGAGGGAAGGGGACCAGCGGGGGAGGGAAACAGATGGGGAGAGAGAGAGAGAGAGAGAGAGAGAGAGAGAGAGAGAGAGAGAGAGAGAGAGAGAATGAGAAACTAAAGGAATATGAAAAGAATATTATATAAAACGGACTTGGTGTTAGGAGGAGGAAGGGTAGAAAGAATAAAGTAAAATAGAATGGCAACGAGAGGGTGAAGAAAAAGTAAGGTGCGACGTGAAGAGAGGGGGAGGGGGAGAAGGGAAATAAGCAGGCATGGACAGCGCCAAGGGAAAATTAAATACAACATGCACACAACCATTATAACACTGCATTAAAATATAAACCGATTAACACCAATAGCTCATTCAAGGCCTTTCAACCAGCGCAATCTAATAACGTGCTGCGGAGTTGAGGGCGTAAAGGAGGACTCGCCTAAAGCTCCGAGATCGAAGGCCATATTATTTAACACGTGAAAAAAACACTCATGATAACGCATTTAATCTTTTTTTTTACTTTGAAAATAACATGAGTCGAAAGTGTCTTCGAATACAGATTTTGAGCTTTACCTCCTTACTGTGGGAATGTTATTTTTCGTTTTCTTCTCTTGTATTGGGAAAAATAAGTAAAAATACAGAATATGAAGATTAGAAAGGCAGAGGAAGGCAGAAATACTACATAGGAAGATCATTATTATTATATATGAAAAAAAAAAGTTAAGAGAATAAAGTAAAGAGAAAACAATGCAGAAATATCTAACAAAATAAAAGAAAAATGGGGAAAAAGTGAAGGGAGAGTAAAAGTCAAAGGGAGCGAACTTCTAACACCTGTGCCCATCCTAATGAATTGCACAGCCCCGTCACCTGCACCAACCCTCGCCCTTGCCTGTTCTCGCCTCACCTGGACTCTTGACGAGGACGCGTGGGTGGGGGAGGCAGGGAGGGAAGGAGGGAGGGAAGGGAGGAATGAGGGTTGACGGAGGAAAAATGACAAAAGGAAAAGAGAAAAGAATGGAAGGGGATGCCTGATTGAAACTTTTATCCACAAATATAATATACATCTGTGTGTGTGTGTGTGTGTGTGTGTGTGTGTGTGTGTGTGTGTGTGTGTGTGTGTGTGTTCCTGCCTCCCTTCTCCTATCAGCCGCACACAAATAAGCGTCATTTTTCACAAGTTTTCGCCCTTCATGTCAGTATCTCCAGCCAGCTCTCTCTCTCTCTCTCTCTCTCTCTCTCTCTCTCTCTCTCTCTCTCTCTCTCTCTCTCTCTCTCTCTCTCTCTCTCTCTCTCTCTCTTAGCTGTTACTTTATTACCCTAGTAAGGGCCTAGTTATATTCATTATATTATTATTATTATTATTATTATTATTATTATTATTATTATTATTATTATTATTATTATTATTATTATTATCATTATTAACATTATTAACATCAAAAGGATATTGCAAACAAGTAAGCGCACGCACGCGTCCAAACACACACACACACACACACACACACACACACACACACACACACACACACACAATCCTGATTTTGATTTCTTAACATAGAATCATGCAGGATATAATAAGTTATGTTGTAATACAAAATGAAAAACTGAATAAATCAAAGTTATCATCAACGAAGATTTTATAAACAGTACCATTTAAGATGTCATTAACAAGATTAGTAAAGAAAGTCAAGGTATAAAGCATAGAGAGGAGGCTAGTTAAGAAAGTGAGGAGGAGGAGGAGGAGATAAAGGAGCAGGGGATGGGAAGGGGTGTGGAGTAAGTGGAAGTAAGAAGTGGAGAGGATTGGATAAGGGCGGTTGGGGATGGAAGCAGCAGGAGAAGAGGGAGTCTAGTATAGAGGGAGGGGGGAGAAGGGAGCGGGAGAAGAGGAGGGGGGCGTGCAGGCGGGGCGGAGAGAAATGATAGCTTATTCAGCCTCCTAACACAAGCCTTCTTCCCGACATCCTTCCCTCCCAATGAAAACTTTTGAAAACTAACTTAGGTGAATAGAGGTCCAGGAATAGCGTAATCCCCTTCCCCCTTTACCATCCCTTCCCTCCTCTCTCTACCCTTCCCTTCATCTCACCTTTTCATTCTCTACTATCTCCTCTTTCTTCTCCCTGCTCTAATCTCCTCTCCTCTTCCCCTCCCTTCTCTTTCTCCACTTCCCCTCCACTGCCTTCCCATCAGTCGTAACCTTCCGTCATTATACTCTATTCCTCCCTTCCTCCTTTCCTCCTTCCATCCATCCATCCTTACCTTTCATCCCTTCGACTTAATCCCTCCCATCATCATCACCATCACCACCAACAACAACAACGACGAGTAACCAAGCCTGCATTTTAACACCTGCCCCCTCCATCACCGCCACTCAAACACAGGTAATTGATGTAAAGGGATAACGAGGCAGAAATGCAGGTGTTAATCCTTTCCTGATGTGTAATTACCTGTTCAAATATAATTACGAACACACACACACACACACACACACACACACACACACACACACACACACGCACACTATTCCAGCCATCAATCTTTACTCTTTCCCACTGCCTCTCCTCTTAACCACTCTCTCCATACACAGCATTTTATCATTTTATCCAATGAAACTCATCACCAGTGCAAAAGAAGCCAATAATTATTAACACTGGGGATGAGACGACGATATAATTATTGGAATGCAAAACAGCAGAACCTAACAATGGCATTTTGGAGCGTTGTTAATATTAGATAATAAAGTAGTTTAGGTTATTGACAACACTAAGAATGGAGAAGTATCATACAGTCTCTCGACAAGGCTGAAGGGATTGGGAGTTGCCTCTGAGAAGTTGCAGGCACTGCGAGACTGGGAGGCGACATTTTGGAGTATCAAAAACAATGCTAATAGCTTTCTGAGGTGCTGCTAATACTGCAGGAAAGGGTCGGGACTGCTTAGCGTGCTTGTAAGCACCGAAGATATGGAATAGAGCTTTAAATGGTGAGCGTAACCAAGTAGAATAGTAGATGGTAAGGGTCGTCCCGGGACACGCCAGAACAACTGATCGTTAGGGGTGTAGTAACACATGAAAAACTATTTTGGTTGTTGATTACACTGAACTTCATGGTAGTTATCGGGATAACTACCCCGTTATCAGGATAACCTTTCCCTCTGACTACTACACAAATCCATCTCGACTTCCATTCATTAGCCACACACACGCATGACTCCTTCTCCCTAACTCCTTTGTCCCTCCCCCTTCTCCCCTTTCCTGCGCCTCCACCTCCACAGCACTAATGAGCAGCCTTGCCCTTCCTGCCGGCTGCATCTTAAGCGTCTTAGTGCCTAAGGCAGATGGAGGCAGCGTTACATCCCTTGCAGATGTCAGGGGAGGGTCGCCGAGCCCCACTACACCCATACCGCAGCTGTGATACAACTTAACCCGGGAAAAAAATGGCATGGTGCAGCGCGAGGGTAATTAAGGTGGTGGTGAGGAGACTGTAGTGGCGGTGATAAGGTTGTAATGAAGATGAAGGTTTTGGGTTGGGTTGTGTGGGGGAATAGTTATAGTGGTTTGAGTGGGTTGTGGCGGTGAATTGGTAGTAGCAGTTTGTGGATTGAAGTGATAGTTTCACGTGATGGTGCTGAGAAGTGTAGTAGAAATAAGTGATGGTGGTTCCTCCGTTTCTTAGCGGTGTCGGCGAGTGGGTGACATGGTAGTAGAGTTAGGCAGTTCAGTGGTGACAATTGGCATGTCTAACAGTTCATTTTTCTCAATCGGTATTGACGGACGAAAGTGCAAAATGCGGTCGACAAGAACCCGTTATGAACAATATCAGTTATTTTCAAATTTTGTGCCGTGTATAAAGTAACACTTGGAAGTAAATATACGAATCAGTCAGCGATAGTAAAGGTTTTCGAAATGTGTTGACATACAATTGGCCTACAAATTTACACATTTTCAATATTCTGAAATATATCGGGCGCCTTCATCAGTGTCAGAATCCCATGGAAGCCAGTGGTGTTATATGCGTATTACGTATATTTTCACTATTATAAATATTCAATGACATTCATAATGACAAACACACTCACTTGACTTACATGACATGGGCGAAGAATACTACGGCTGGCAGGCAGGACTCACACACGCTCGGAAGGATACTTAAACGCACGCACACGGACGCCATATGTGCGCAACGCTTCACATCGCATGTACACCGAGAGAGAGAGAGAGAGAGAGAGAGAGAGAGAGAGAGAGAGAGAGAGAGGGGGGGGGGGAAGTATGGGGGAGAAAGATGGCGGGGGGAGAGGGTGCGGGGAAAAAGGAGGAGGGAGGGAAAGGGAGGGATAGGAGTAGGGGAAGCAAGGGGTGGAGGTAGGTAGTGGATACACGTCACAAATGCGTCACGCCTCACCTGTTCGAATGTGTGGCTCATGCAGGTTTTGCCATCACAGTCAAGAGTAAACGAACTGTCCTATCCATTCCTACGCCGATGATTCCACTCTGCATTATTCAACTTCTTTTAATAGAAGACCCACCCTTCAGGAACTTAACGACTCAAGGCTGGAGGCTGCAGAACGCTTAGCCTCAGACCTTACTATTATTTCCGATTGGGGCAAGAAGAACCTGGTGTCCTTCAACGCCTCAAAAACACAGTTTCTCCACCTATCCACTCGACACAATCTTCCAAACAACTATCCCCTATTCTTTGACAACACCCAGCTATCACCTTCCTCAACACTAAACATCCTCGGTCTATCCCTAACTCAAAATCTCAACTGGAAACTTCATATCTCATCTCTTACTAAATCAGCTTCCTCGAGGCTGGGCGTTCTGTACCGTCTCCGCCAGTTCTTCTCCCCTGCACAGTTGCTGTCCATATACAGGGCCCTTGTCCGCCCTCGTATGGAGTATGCATCTCATGTGTGGGGGGGCTCCACTCACACAGCTCTTCTGGACAGAGTGGAGGCAAAGGCTCTTCGTCTCATCAGCTCTCCTCCTCATACTGATAGTCTTCTACCTCTTAAATTCCGCCGCAATGTTGCCTCTCTTTCTATCTTCTATCGATATTTCCACGCTGACTGCTCTTCTGAACTTGCTAACTGCATGCCTCCCCCCTCCGTGCCCCGCTGCACTCGACTTTCTACTCATGCTCATCCCTATACTGTCCAAACCCCTTATGCAAGAGTTAACCAGCATCTTCACTCTTTCATCCATCACGCTGGTAAACTCTGGAACAATCTTCCTTCATCTGTATTTCCTCCTGCCTACGACTTGAACTCTTTCAAGAGGAGAGTATCAGGACACCTCTCCTCCCGAAACTGACCTATCTTTCGGCCACCTCTTTGGATTCTTTTTAGGAGCAGCGAGTAGCGGGCTTTTTTTGTTAATGTTTAATTTTTTGTGCCCTTGAGCTGTCTCCTTTGCTGTAAAAAAAAAAAAAAAAAAAAAATTAGCCGCATCTGGCATTGCACAATAGCGTCAAAAATTAGCGGAGTGTGAAACAATCTGTGCCAAAATCCCATGCTGATCCGAATCTTCGTTTGAAAGATATTTGCGAAAAACGGTATGTCATAGGGTCTGATATGGATAGTAGACGGCATCATTGGTTCCTGAGGTGGAGGGGGGTCACTAGCGAGGTGAGCATGTGCAGGTGGGGGAATTTTTTAAATCAAGAGAATTTCTAAGAGCATTTTGAGGCCTTGGACTGTCTCCTATGCTGTAAAATATATATATATATATATATATATATATATATATATATATATATATATATATATATATATATATATATATATATATATATATATATATATATATATATGCAATATATATATATATATATATATATATATATATATATATATATATATATATATATATATATATATATATATATATATATATATATATATATATACGCTATCCTCTTCGTTCAACCTCATTTTATATATTTGGCTTTTTCTTCTGTAAACTTCTCTAGCGCTGCAATATTTTTCTTAGCAACTTATTAACTATATACAACCTCCTTTTACTTATTATACTATCTAAAACGTCATTCTCTTCTTTCAACCTCCCTTTATTTATTAGGCTTCTTCCGTACATTTCTCTACCGCTGAAATATTTTTTCTTAGCAACTGGATAAACTATATACAATCTACTTTTGTTTATTAGTCTTTTTTCTTCTACAAATTTCTCTAACCCTGTAGTATTTTTTTTAGCAACTGATAAACTATCTAAACGCCCTCCTCTTCCTTCAACTTCCTTTTATTAATTTGGCTTCCTCTGTAAATTTCCCTACCTCACAAATATTTTTGTTAGCCACTGGGCCAATTTATATATATATATATATATATATATATATATATATATATATATATATATATATATATATATATATATATATATATATATATATATATATATATAGTTGATCCAGTATCTAAGACAAATATTTCAGCGGTAGAAAATTGACGGAAAAAAAGCCCAATAAACAAAAGGAGGTTGTATATAGTTGATCCAGTTGCTAAGAAAAATATTTCAGAAGCTGAGAAATTTACAGAAGAACCCTGATAAATAAAGGGACGTTCATACTATTCCTGTATTTCTTCTTTTCTTTCCTTTTCGTCTTCATTTTACTCGTGTTTTGCTCTTAAAAGACAGTTAAGAAAAAACATGTCGGACGGTTTTCGTGTTGAGATCGTTAATAATTCTTTGCCGGACTAAAGAAAAAAACAAAAATAAATCTTCATTATACTGGATTACATTACGTACGGTGAATTAAAATGATATATATATATATATATATATATATATATATATATATATATATATATATATATATATATATATATATATATATATATATATATATATATATATATATATATATATCTTATAAATTTCTCTACTGCTGCAATGTTTTCCTTACCAACTTGATCAATTATATATATATATATATATATATATATATATATATATATATATTTATATATATATATATATATATATATATATATATATATATATATACACACACTATCCTCTTCCTTCAACCTCATTTTATATATTTGGCTTTTTCTTCTGTAAACTTCTTTAGTGCTGCAATATTTTTCTTAGCAACTGATTAACTATATACAACCTCCTTTTACTTATTATATTATGTAAAACGCTATTCTCTTCTTTCAACCTCCCTTTCTTCTGTACATTTCTGTACCGCTGAAATATTTTTTCTTAGCAACTGGATAAACTATATACAACCTACTCTTGGTTATTAGTCTTTTTTCTTCTACAAATTTCTCTAACCCTGTAGTATTTTTTTTAGCAACTGATAAACTATCTAAACGCCCTCCTCTTCCTTCAACTTCCTTTTATTAATTTGGCTTCCTCTGTAAATTTCCCTACCTCACAAATATTTTTGTTAGCCACTGGGCCAATTTTATATATATATATATATATATATATATATATATATATATATATATATATATATATATATATATATATATATATATATATAAATATATATATACATATATATATTTCAGAGATTTGACAAAAAAAAAGGCCTAATAAACAAAAAGAGGTTGTATATAATTGATCCAGTTCCTAGGAAAAATATTTCAGCGGTTTAGAAATTTACAGAAGAACCCTGATAAATAAAGGGACTTTCATACTATTCCTGTATTTTTTCTTTTCTTTCCTTTTCGTCTTCGTTTTACTCGTGTTTTACTCTTAAAAGACAGTTAAGAAAAAACATATCGGACGGTCTTGGTGTTGAGATCGTTAATAATTCTTTGCCGGACTAAAGAAAAACACATAATTATATCTTTGTTATACTGGATAACATTACGTACGGTGAATTAAAGTGATACATACATATATATATATATATATATATATATATATATATATATATATATATATATATATATATATATATATATATATATATCTTCCTTCAACCTTTTACATAATATCCTATTTCTTCTGTAAATTTCTCTATTGCTGAAATATTTTCCTTACCAACTTGATCAACTATATATATATATATATATATATATATATATATATATATATATATATAAATATATATATATATATATATATATATATATATATATATATATATATACGCTATCCTCTTCCTTCAACCTCATTTTATATATTTGGCTTTTTCTTCTGTAAACTTCTCTAGCGCTGCAATATTTTTCTTAGAAACTGATTAACTATATACAAACTCTTTTTACTTATTATACTATGTAAAATGCTTTTCTGTTCTTTCAACCTCCCTTTCTTCCGTACATTTCTCTACCGCTGAAATATTTTTTCTAAGCAACTGGATAAACTATATACAACCTACTTTTGTTTCTTAGTCTTTTTTCATCTACAAATTTCTCTGACCCTGTAGTATTTTTTTTAGCAACTGATAAACTATCTAAACGCCCTCCTCTTCCTTCAACTTCCTTTTATTAATTTGGCTTCCTCTATAAACTTCCCTACCTCACAAATATTTTTGTTAGCCACTGGGCCAATTTATATATATATATATATATATATATATATATATATATATATATATATATATATATATATATATATATATATATATATATATATATACATATATATATATATATATATATATATATATATATATATATATACATATATATATATATATATATATATATATATATATATATATATATATATATATATATATATATATATATATATATAGTTGATCCAGTATCTAAGACAAATATTTCAGCGGTAGAAAATTGACGGAAAAAAAGCCCAATAAACAAAAAGAGGTTGTATATAGTTGATCCAGTTGCTAAGAAAAATATTTCAGAAGTTGAGAAATTTACAGAAGAACCCTGATAAATAAAGGGACGTTCATACTATTCCTGTATTTCTTCTTTTCTTTCCTTTTCGTCTTCATTTTACTCGTGTTTTACTCTTAAAAGACAGTTAAGAAAAAACATGTCGGACGGTTTTGGTGTTGAGATCGTTAATAATTCTTTGCCGGACTAAAGAAAAAAACAAAAATAAATCTTCGTTATACTGGATTACATTACGTACGGTGAATTAAAGTGATATATATATATATATATATATATATATATATATATATATATATATATATATATATATATATATATATATATATATATATATATATATATATATATATATATTTCAGAAAGTTGAGAACTTTACAGAAGAACCTGAAATTTCTCTGCTGCAATATTTTCCTCACCAACATATATATATATATATATATATATATATATATATATATATATATATATATATATATATATATATATATATATATATACACGCTATCCTCTTCCTTTATCCTCATTTTATATATTTGGCTTTTTCTACTGTAAACTTCTCTAGCGCTGCAATATTTTTCATAGCAACTTATACTATACTATATACAACCTCCTTTTACTTATTATACTATCTAAAACGTTATTCTCTTCTTTTAACCTCCCTTTATTTATTAGGCTTCTTCCGTACATTTCTATACCGCTGAAATATTTTTTCTTAGCAACTGGATAAACTATATACAACCTACTTTTGTTTATTAGTCTTTTTCTCCTAAAAATTTCTCTAACCCTGTAGTATTTTTTTTAGCAACTGATAAACTATCTTCAACTTCCTTTTATTAATTTGGCGTCCTTTGTAAATTTCCCTACCTCACACATATTTATGTGAACCACTGGGACAATTATATATATATATATATATATATATATATATATATATATATATATATATATATATATATATATATATATATATATATATATATATATATATATATATATATATATATATATATATATATATATATATATATATATATATAGATATATATATATATATATATATATATATATATATATATATATATATATATATATATATATATACTTGATCCAGCATCTAAGACAAATATTTCAGCAGTAGAAAATTGATGGAAAAGAAGCCTAATAAACAAAAAGACGTTGCATATATTTGATCCAGTTGCTAAGAAAAATATTTCAACGGTTTAGAAATTTACAGAAGAACCCTGATAAATAAAGGGACTTTCATACTATTCGTGTATTTTTTCTTTTCTTTTCTTTTCGTCTTCGTTTTACTCGTGTTTTACTCTTAAAAGACAGTTAAGAAAAAACATATCGGACGGTTTTCGTGTTGAGATCGTTAATAATCCTTTACCGGAATAAAGAAAAAAACAAAATTAAATCTTCGTTATACTGGATTACACTACGTACGGTGAATTAAAATGATATATATATATATATATATATATATATATATATATATATATATATATATATATATATATATATATATATATATATATATATATATATATATATATATATAAAATTGGCCAATGGCTAACAAAATATTTGTCAGGTAGAGAAATTTACAGAGGAAGGAAATTAATAAAAGGAAGTTGTAGGAAAGGAGGGCGTTTAGATAAGTTGTCAGTTGCTAAAAAGTACTACAGGGTTAGATAATTTGTATTTAGAAGAAAAAGGCTAATAAACAAAAGTAGGTTGTATATAGTTTATCCAGTTGTTAAAAAATATTTCAGCGGTAGAGAAGTGTTCGGAAGAAGCCTAATAACAAAGGAGGTTGAAAGAAAGAGAATAGCGTTTTAGATAGTATAATAAGTAAAAGGATTTGTATTTAGTTAAACAGTTGCTAAGAAAAGAACTTACAGAAGAAAAAAATATATAAAAATGAAGATATATATATATATATATATATATATATATATATATATATATATATATATATATATATATATATATATATATATATATATATATATATATATATATATATATATATATATATATATATAGTTGAAGGAAAATATTGCAGCAGTAAAGAAATTTACAGAAGAAATAGCCTATTATATCAAAGGAGTTGAAGGAGGTTATATATATATATATATATATATATATATATATATATATATATATATATATATATATATATATATATATATATATATATTTACGTTTAATTAACTGTACGTAATGTAATCCAGTATAACGAAGTTTTATTTTTGTTTTATTCTTTAGTCCGGCAAAGAATTATTATGATCTCAACATCAAAACTGTCCGACATATTTTTTTCTTAACTGTCTTTAAGAGTAAAACACAAGTAAAAACAAAAACGAAAAGGAAAGTGAAGAAAAAAATACAGAATAGTATGAAAGTTAATTTATTTATCAGGGTTCTTCTGTAGATTTCAACTGCTGAAATATTTTCTTAGCACCTGATGAATTATATACCTCTTGTTATTTATTAGACTTTTTTTCCATCAATTTTCTACCGCTGAAATATTTGTCTTATATACTAGATCAACTATATATGTATATATATATATATATATATATATATATATATATATATATATATATATATATATATATATATATATATTTATATATATATATATATATAAATTGGCCCAGTGGCTAACAAAATATTTGTGAGGTATGGAAATTTACAGAGAAACCACATTAATAAAAGGAAGTTGAAGGAAGAGGAGGGCGTTTAGATAGTTTATCAGTTGCTAAAAAAAATACTACAGGGTTAGATAAATTTTTAGAAGAATAAAGACTAAAAAACAAAAGTAGGTTGTATATATTTGGTGAGGAAAATATTGCAGCAGAAGATAAATTTACAGAAGAAATAGCCTATTAAATAAAAGGAGGTTATATATATATATATATATATATATATATATATATATATATATATATATATATATATATATATATATATATATATATATATATATATATATATATATATATATCACTTTAATTCACCGTACGTAATGTAATCAAGTATAACGAAGATTTATTATTTTTTTTTTTTTAATCCGGCAAAGAATTATTAACGTTCTCAACACCAAAACCGTCCGACATGTTTTTTGTTACTTGTCTTTTAAGAGTAAAACGAGTAAAACGAAGACGAAAAGGAGAGAAAAAAAATACAGGAATAGTATGAACGTCTCTTTCTTTATCAGGGTTCTTCTGTAAATTTCAACCGCTGAAATATTTTTCTAGCAACTGATTAACTATGTACAATCTCTTTTATTAATTACGCTTTTTCCGTCAATCTTCTACCGGTGAAATATATATATATATATATATATATATATATATATATATATATATATATATATATATATATATATATATATATATATATATATATATATATATATATATATATATATATATATATATATATAGATATATATATATATATATATATATATATATATATATATATGTATATATATATAAAATTGGCCCAGTGGCTAACAAAATATTTTTTCAGGAAGAGAAATTTACAGAGGAAGGAAATTAATAAAAGGAAGTTGTAGGAAGAGGAGCGTTTAGATAAGTTGTCAGTTGCTAAAAAGTACTACAGGGTTAGATAAATTTGTAGAAGAAAAAGGCTAATAAACAAAAGTAGGTTGTATATAGTTTATCCAGTTGTTAAGAAAAAATATTTCAGCGGTAGAGAAGTGTTCGGAAGAAGCCTAATCGATAAGGAGAGGTTGAAAGAAGAGAATAGCGTTTTAGATAGTATAAGTAAAGTAAAAGGATTGTATATAGTTAAACAGTTGCTAAGAAAATATTAGCGCTAGAACTTTACAGAAAGAAAAACAAATATAAATGAGGTGATAGCGTATATATATATATATATATATATATATATATATATATATATATATATATATATATATATATATATATATATATATATATATATATATATATATATATATATATTTATATATATATATATATATATATATATATATATATATATATATATATTTATATATATATATAGTTGATCAAGTTGATAAGGAAAATATTGCAGCAGTAAAGAAATTTACAGAAGAAATAGCCTATTATATCAAACGAGGTTGAAGAGGATATATATATATATATATATATATATATTTATATATATATATATATATATATATATATATATATATATATATATATATCACTTTAATTCACCATACGTAATATAATCCAGTATAACGAAGATTTATTTTGTTTTATTCTTTAGTCCGGCAAAGAATTATTAACGATCTCAACATCAAAACTGTCTGACATATTTTTTCTTAACTGTCTTTTAAGAGTAAAACAAGTAAAACGAAAACGAAAAGGAAAAGTAAAGAAAAATACAGGAATAGTATGAAAGTTAATTTATTTATCAGGGTTCTTCTGTAAATTTCTCAACCGCTGAAATATTTTTCTTAGCACCGGGATGAAGTATATACCTCTTTTTATTTATTACGCTTTTTTTCCATCAATTTTCTACCGCTGAAATATTTGATATGAATACTACTATATATATATATATATATATATATATATATATATATATATATATATATATATATATATATATATATATATATATATATATATATATATATATATATATATATATATATATATATATATATATATATATATATAAAATTGGCCCAGTGGCTAACAAAAATATTTGTGAGGTACTGGAAATTTACAGAGGAAACCAAATTAAAAAAAGGAAGTTGAAGGAAGAGGAGGGCGTTTAGATAGTTTATCAGTTGCTAAAAAAAATACTACAGGGTTAGAGAAATTTTTAGAAGAATAAAGACTAAAAAACAAAAGTAGGTTGTATATATTTGGTGAGGAAAATATTGCAGCAAAATAGTTTATTAATAAATAGCCTATTAGCGAAGAGCATATATATATATATATATATATATATATATATATATATATATATATATATATATATATATATATATATATATATATATATATATATATATATATATATATAGATATATATAGATATAGATATAGATATAGATATAGATATAGATATAGATATCACTTTAATTCACCGTACGTAATGTAATCCAGTATAACGAAGATTTATTTTTGTTTTTTTCTTTATTCAGGCAAAGAATTATTAACGATCTCAACACCAAAATCGTCCGGCATGTTTTTTCTTAACTGTCTTTTAAGATTATAAAACGATTAAAACGAAGACGAAAAGGAGAGAAAAAAAAAAAATACAGGAATAGTATAAACGTCTCTTTCTTTATCAGGGTTCTTCTGTAAATTTCTCAACCGCTGAAATATTTTTCTTAGCAACTGGATTAACTATGTATAATCTCTTTTATTAATTACGTTTTTTCCGTCAATTTTCTATATATATATATATATATATATATATATATATATATATATATATATATATATATATATATATATATATATATATATATAATTGGCCCAGTATAACAAAAATATTTGTGAGGTAGAGAAATTACAGAGTGGTGCGATATTAATAAAAGGAAGTTGTAGGAAGAGGAGGGCGTTTAGATAAGTTGTCAGTTGCTAAAAAGTACTACAGGGATAAATTTGTAGAAGAAAAAGGCTAATAAACAAGTAGGTTATATAGTTTATCCAGTTGTTAAGAAAATATTTCAGCGGTAGAGAAGTGTTCGGAAAGTAATCAATAAAGGGAGGTTGAAAGAAGAGAATAGCGTTTTAGATAGTATAATAAGTAAAAGGATTTTGTATATAGTTAAACAGTTGCTAAGAAAAATATTGTAGCGCTAGAGAACTTTACAAAAGAAAAAAACAAATATATAAATGAGAAGTATATATATATATATATATATATATATATATATATATATATATATATATATATATATATATATATATATATATATAGTTGATCAAGTTTATAAGGAAAATATTGCAGCAGTAAAGAAATTTACAGAAGAAATAGCCTATTATATCAAACGAGGTTGAAGGATATATATATATATATATATATATATATATATATATATATATATATATATATATATATATATATATATATATATATATATTTATATCACTTTAATTCACCATACGTAATGTAATCCAGTATAACGAAGATTTATTTTTGTTTTTTTGTTTTGTCGGGCAAAGAATTTTTATCGATCTCAACATCAAAAACTGTCCGACATATTTTTCTTAACTGTCTTTTAAGAGTAAAACACAAGTAAAACGAAAACGAAAAGGAAAGTAAAGAAAAATACAGGAATAGTATGAAAGTTAATTTATTTATCAGGGTTCTTCTAAATTTCTCAACTGCTGAAATATTTTTCTTAGCACCTGGATGAATTATATACCTCTTTTATTTATTAGGTTTTTTCCATCAATTTTCTACCGCTGAAATATTTGTCTTAGATATATATATATATATATATATATATATATATATATATATATATATATATATATATATATATATATATATATATATATATATATATATATATATATATATATATATATATATATATATATATATATAGTATATATATAGTTGGTGAGAAAATATTGCATAGAAATTTACAGAAGAAATAGCCTATTAAATAAAAGGAGGTTGAAGGAAGAGGATAGCATATATATATATATATATATATATATATATATATATATATATATATATATATATATATATATATATATATATATATATATATATATATATATATATATATATATATATATATATATATCACTTTAATTCACCGTACGTAATGTAATCCAGTATAACGAAGATTTATTTGTGTTTTTCTCTTTAGTCCGGCAAAGAATTATTAACGATCTCAACACCAAAATCGTCCGGCATGTTTTTTCTTAACTGTCTTTTAAGAGTAAAACACGAGTAAAACGAAGACGAAAAGGAGAGAAAAAAATACAGGAATAGTATAAACGTCTTTCTTTATCAGGGTTCTTCTGTAAATTTCTCAACTGCTGAAATATTTTTCTTAGCAACTGGATTAACTATGTACAATCTCTTTTATTAATTACGCTTTTTTCCGTCAATTTTCTACCGGTGAAATATTTGTCTTAGATACTATATATATATATATATATATATATATATATATATATATATATATATATATATATATATATATATATATATATATATACAAAATATTTGTGAGGTAGAGAAATTTACAGAGGAAGCGATATTAATAAAAGGAAGTTGTAGGAAGAGGAGGGCGTTTAGATAAGTTGTCAGTTGCTAAAAAGTACTACAGGGTTAGATAAATTTAGAAGAAAAGGCTAATAAACAAAAGTAGGTTGTATATAGTTTATCCAGTTGTTAAGAAAAATATTTCAGCGGTAGAGAAAGTGTTCGGAAGAAGCCTAATAAATAAAGGGAGGTTGAAAGAAGAGAATAGCGTTTTAGATAGTATAATAAGTAAAAGGATTTTGTATATAGTTAAACAGTTGCTAAGAAAATATTGTAGCGCTAGAGAACTTTACAGAAGAAAAAACAAATATATAAATGAGGTTGAAGATATATATATATATATATCTATATATATATATATATATAGATATATATATATATATATATATATATATATATATATATATATATATATATATATATATATATATATATATATATATATATATATATAGAGGTGATCAAGTTGGTAAGGAAAATATTGCAGCAGTAAAGAAATTTACAGAAGAAATAGCCTATTATATCAAAGGAGGTTGAAGGAAGAGGATAGCGTATATATATATATATATATATATATATATATATATATATATATATATATATATATATATATATATATATATATATATATATATATATATATATCACTTTAATTCACCGTACGTAATGTAATCCAGTATAACGAAGATTTATTTTTGTTTTATTCTTTAGTCCGGCAAAGAATTATTAACGATCTCAACATCAAAACCGTCCGACATATTTTTTCTTAACTGTCTTTTAAGAGTAAAACACAAGTAAAACGAAAACGAAAAGGAAAGTAAAGAAAAAATACAGGAATAGTATGAAAGTTAATTTATTTATCAGGGTTCTTCTGTAAATTTCTCAACCGCTGAAATATTATTCTTAGCACCTGGATGAATTATATACCTCTTTTTATTTATTAGGCTTTTTTCCATCAATTTTCTACCGCTGAAATATTTGTCTTAGATATATATATATGTATATATATATATATATATATATATATATATATATATATATATATATATATATATATATATAGACATATATATATATATATATATATATATATATATATATTGGCCCAGTGGCTAACAAAAATATTTGTGAGGTGGAAATTTACAGAAGAAACCAAATTAATAAAAGGAAGAAGGAAGAGGAGGCGTTTAGATAGTTTATCAGTTGCTAAAAAATACTACAGGGTTAGAGAAATTTTTAGAAGAATAAAGACTAAAAAACAAAAGTAGGTTGTATATAGTTGGTGAGGAAAATATTGCAGCCGTAGAGAAATTTACAGAATAAATAGCCTATTAAATAATATATATATCTATATATATATATATATATATATATATATATATATATATATATATATATATATATATATATATACATATATATATATATATATATATATATATATATATATATATATATATATATATATATATATATATATATATATATATATATATATATATATATATATATATATATATATATATATATATATATATATATATATATCACTTTAATTCACCGTACGTAATGTAATCCAGTATAACGAAGATTTATTTTTGTTTTTTTCTTCATTCCGGCAAAGAATTATTAACGATCTCAACACCAAAATCGTCCGGCATGTTTTTTCTTAACTGTCTTTTAAGAGTAAAACACGAGTAAAACTAAGACGAAAAGGAGAGAAAAAAAAAATACAGGAATAGTATGAACGTCTCTTTCTTTATCAGGGTTCTTCTGTAAATTTCTCAACCGCTGAAATATTTTCTTAGCAACTGGATTAACTATGTACAATCTCTTTTTATTAATTACGCTTTTTTTTCCGTCAATTTTCTACTGTGAAATATTTGTCTATATATATATATATATATATATATATTTATATATATATATATATATATATATATATATATATATATATATATATATATATATATATATATAATTGGCCCAGTGGCTAACAAAAATATTTGTGAGGTAGAGAAATTTACAGAGGAAGCGATATTAATAAAAGGAAGTTGTAGGAAGAGGAGGGCGTTTAGATAAGTTGTCAGTTGCTAAAAAAGTACTACAGGGTTAGATAAATTTGTAGAAGAAAAAAGGCTAATAAACAAAAGTAGGTTGTATATAGTTTATCCAGTTGTTAAGAAAAAATATTTCAGCGGTAGAGAAGTGTTCGGAAGAAGCGTAATCAATAAAGGGAGGTTGAAAGAAGAGAATAGCGTTTTAGATAGTATAATAAGTAAAAGGATTTTGTATATAGTTAAACAGTTGCTAAGAAAAATGCGTATATAAAAAGAAGAAAAAACAAATATATAAATGAGGTTGAAGGAAGAGATATATATATATATATATATATATATATATATATATATATATATATATATATATATATATATATATATATATATATATATATATAGTGGATCAAGTTGATAAGGAAAATATTGCAGCAGTAAAGAAATTTACAGAAGAAATAGCCTATTATATCAAAAGAGAGTATATATATATATATATATATATATATATATATATATATATATATATATATATATATATATATATATATATATATATATATATATATATATCACTTTAATTCACCATACGTAATGTAATCCAGTATAACGAAGATTTATTTTTGTTTTATTCTTTAGTCCGGCAAAGAATTATTAACGATCTCAACATCAAAACCGTCCGACATATTTTTTCTTAACTGTCTTTTAAGAGTAAAACACAAGTAAAACGAAAACGAAAAGGAAAGTAAAGAAAAAATACAGGAATAGTATGAAAGTTAATTTATTTATCAGGGTTCTTCTGTAAATTTCTCAACCGCTGAAATATTTTTCTTAGCACCTGGATGAATTATATACCTCTTTTTATTTATTAGGCTTTTTTTCCATCAATTTTCTACCGCTGACATATTTATATATATAGATATATAGATATATATATATATATATATATATATATATATATATATATATATATATATATATATAAAATTGGCCCAGTGGCTAACAAAAATATTTGTGAGGTACGGAAATTTACAGAGGAAACCAAATTAATAAAAGGAAGTTGAAGGAAGAGGAGGGCGTTTAGATAGTTTATCAGTTGCTAAAAAAAATACTACAGGGTTAGAGAAATTTTTAGAAGAATAAAGACTAAAAAACAAAAGTAGGTTGTATATATTTGGTGAGGAAAATATTGCAGCAGTAGAGAAATTTACAGAAGAAATAGCCTATTAAATAAAAGGAGGTTGAAGGAAGAGGATAGCATATATATATATATATATATATATATATATATATATATATATATATATATATATATATATATATATATATATATATATATATATATATATATATATATATATATATATATATATATATCACTTTAATTCACCGTACGTAATGTAATCCAGTATAACGAAGATTTATTTTTGTTTTTTTCTTTATTCCGGCAAAGAATTATTAACGATCTCAACACCAAAATCGTCCGGCATGTTTTTTCTTAACTGTCTTTTAAGAGTAAAACACGAGTAAAACGAAGACGAAAAGGAGAGAAAAAAAAAATACAGGAATAGTATGAACGTCTCTTTCTTTATCAGGGTTCTTCTGTAAATTTCTCAACCGCTGAAATATTTTTCTTAGCAACTGGATTAACTATGTACAATCTCTTTTTATTAATTACGCTTTTTTCCGTCAATTTTCTACCGGTGAAATATTTGTCTTAGATACTGGATCAACTATATATATATATATATATATATATATATATATATATATATATATATATATATATATATATATATATATATATATATATATATAGTGGCTAACAAAATATTTGTGAGGTAGAGAAATTTACAGAGGAAGCGATATTAATAAAAGGAAGTTGTAGGAAGAGGAGGGCGTTTAGATAAGTTGTCAGTTGCTAAAAAAGTACTACAGGGTTAGATAAATTTGTAGAAGAAAAAAGGCTAATAAACAAAAGTAGGTTGTATATAGTTTATCCAGTTGTTAAGAAAAAATATTTCAGCGGTAAAGAAGTGTTCGGAAGAAGCCTAATAAATAAAGGGAGGTTGAAAGAAGAGAATAGCATTTTAGATAGTATAATAAGTAAAAAGATTTTTTATATAGTTAAACAGTTGCTAAGAAAAATATTGCACTGCTAGAGAACTTTACAGAAGAAAAAAACAAATATATAAATATATATATATATATATATATATATATATATATATATATATATATATATATATATATATATATATATATATATATATATATATATATATATATATATATATATATATATATAGTTGGTAAGGAAAATATTGCAGCAGTAAAGAAATTTACAGAAGAAATAGCCTATTATATCAAAGGAGGTTGAAGGAAGAGGATAGCGTATATATATATATATATATATATATATATATATATATATATATATATATATATATATATATATATATATATCACTTTAATTCACCGTACGTAATGTAATCCAGTATAACGAAGATTTATTTTTGTTTTATTCTTTAGTCCGGCAAAGAATTATTAACGATCTCAACATCAAAACCGTCCGACATATTTTTTCTTAACTGTCTTTTAAGAGTAAAACACAAGTAAAACGAAAACGAAAAGGAAAGTAAAGAAAAAATACAGGAATAGTATGAAAGTTAATTTATTTATCAGGGTTCTTCTGTAAATTTCTCAACCGCTGAAATATTTTTCTTAGCACCTGGATGAATTATATACCTCTTTTTATTTATTAGGCTTTTTTTCCATCAATTTTCTACCGCTGAAATATTTGTCTTAGATACTGGATCAACTATATATATATATATATATATATATATATATATATATATATATATATATATATATATATATATATATATATATATATATATATATAAAATTGGCCCAGTGGCTAACAAAAATATTTGTGAGGTACGGAAATTTACAGAGAAAACCACATTAATAAAAGGAAGTTGAAGGAAGAGGAGGCGTTTAGATAGTTTATCAGTTGCTAAAAAATACTACAGGGTTAGAGAAATTTTAGAAGAATAAAGACTAAAAAACAAAAGTAGGTTGTATATATTGTGTGAGGAAAATATTCCAGCAGTAGAGAAATTTACAGAAGAAATAGCCTATTAAATAAAAGGAGGTTGAAGGAAGAGGAGAGCATATATATATATATATATATCTATATATATATATATATATATATATATATATATATATATATATATATATATATATATATATATATATATATATCGCTTTAATTCACCGTACGTAATGTAATCCAGTATAACGAAGATTTATTTTTGTTTTTTTCTTTAGTCCGGCAAAGAATTATTAACGATCTCAACACCAAAATCGTCCGACATGTTTTTTCATAACTGTCTTTTAAGAGTAAAACACGAGTAAAACGAAGACGAAAAGGAAAGAAAAGAAAAAATACAGGAATAGTATGGACGTCTCTTTATTTATCAGGGTTCTTCTGTAAATTTCTCAACCGCTGATATATTTTTCTTAGCAACTGGATCAACTTTATACAATCTCTTTTTATTAATTACGCTTTTTTTCCGTCAATTTTCTACCGGTGAAATATTTGTCTTAGATACTGGATCAACTATATATATATATATATATATATATATATATATATATATATATATATATATATATATATATATATATATATATATATATATATAAAATTGGCCCAGTGGCTAACAAAAATATTTGTGAGGTAGAGAAATTTACAGAGGAAGCGAAATTAATAAAAGGAAGTTGTAGGAAGAGGAGGGCGTTTAGATAAGTTGTCAGTTGCTAAAAAAGTACTACAGGGTTAGATAAATTTGTAGAAGAAAAAAGGCTAATAAACAAAAGTAGGTTGTATATAGTTTATCCAGTTGTTAAGAAAAAATATTTCAGCGGTAGAGAAGTGTTCGGAAGAAGCCTAATAAATAAAGGGAGGTTGAAAGAAGAGAATAGCGTTTTAGATAGTATAATAAGTAAAAGGATTTTGTATATAGTTAAACAGTTGCTAAGAAAAATATTGCAGCGCTAGAGAACTTTACAGAAGAAACAACAAATATATATAAAATATATATATATATATATATATATATATATATATATATATATATATATATATATATATATATATATATATATATATATATATATATATATATATATATATATATATATATATATATATATATATATATATATATATATATATATATATATATATAGTTGATCAAGTTGGTAAGGAAAATATTGCAGCAGTAAAGAAATTTACATAAGAAATAGCCTATTATATCAAAGGTTGAAGGTTGATATATATATATATATATATATATATATATATATATATATATATATATATATATATATATATATATATATATATATATATATATATATATATATATATATATATATCGCTTTAATTCACCGTACGTAATGTAATCCAGTATAACGAAGATTTATTTTTGTTTTATTCTTTAGTCCGGCAAAGAATTATTAAGGATCTCAACATCAAAACCGTCCGACATATTTTTTCTTAACTGTCTTTTAAGAGTAAAACACAAGTAAAACGAAAACGAAAAGGAAACTAAAGAAAAATACAGGAATAGTATGAAAGTTAATTTATTTATCAGGGTTCTTCTGTAAATTTCTCAACCGCTGAAATATTTTTCTTAGCACCTGGATGAATTATATACCTCTTTTTATTTATTAGGCTTTTTTTCCATCAATTTTCTACCGCTGAAATATTTGTCTTAGATATACTATATATATATATATATATATATATATATATATATATATATATATATATATATATATATATATATATATATATATATATAAATTGGCCAGTGGCTATGAAAAATATTTGTGAGGTACGGAAATTTACAGAGGAAGCCAAATTAATAAAAGGAAGTTGAAGGAAGAGGAGGGCGTTTAGATAGTTTATCAGTTGCTAAAAAAATACTACAGGGTTAGATAAATTTTAGAAGAATAAAGACTAAAAACAAAAGTAGGTTGTATATATTTGGTGAGGAAAATATTCCAGCAGTAGAAATTTACAGAAGAAATAGCCTATTAAATAAATATATATATATATATATATATATATATATATATATATATATATATATATATATATATATATATATATATATATATATATATATATATATATATATATATATATATCACTTTAATTCACCGTACGTAATGTAATCCAGTATAACGAAGATTTATTTTTGTTTTTTTCTTTATTCCGGCAAAGAATTATTAACGATCTCAACACCAAAATCGTCCGGCATGTTTTTTCTTAACTGTCTTTTAAGAGTAAAACACGAGTAAAACGAAGACGAAAAGGAGAGAAAAAAAAATACAGGAATAGTATGAACGTCTCTTTCTTTATCAGGGTTCTTCTGTAAATTTCTCAACCGCTGAAATATTTTTCTTAGCAACTGGATTAACTATGTACAATCTCTTTTTATTAATTACGCTTTTTTCCGTCAATTTTCTACCGGTGAAATATTTGTCTTAGATAATATATATATATATATATATATATATATATATATATATATATATATATATATATATATATATATATATATATATATATATATAAAATTGGCCCAGTGGCTAACAAAAATATTTGTGAGGTAGAGAAATTTACAGAGGAAGCGAAATTAATAAAAGGAAGTTGTAGGAAGAGGAGGGCGTTTAGATAAGTTGTCAGTTGCTAAAAAAGTACTACAGGGTTAGATAAATTTGTAGAAGAAAAAAGGCTAATAAACAAAAGTAGGTTGTATATAGTTTATCCAGTTGTTAAGAAAAAATATTTCAGCGGTAGAGAAGTGTTCGGAAGAAGCCTAATAAATAAAGGGAGGTTGAAAGAAGAGAATAGCGTTTTAGATAGTATAATAAGTAAAAGGATTTTTTATATAGTTAAACAGTTGCTAAGAAAAATATTGCAGCGCTAGAGAACTTTACAGAAGAAAAAAACAAATATATAAAATGAGGTTGAAGGAAGAGGATAGCGTGTGTATATATATATATATATATATATATATATATATATATATATATATATATATATATATATATATATATATAAATATATATATATATATATATATATATATATATATATATATATATATATATATATATATATATATATATATATATATATATATATATATATATATATATATATATATATATATATATATATATATATATATATATATATATATATATATATATATATCGCTTTAATTGACCGTACGTAATGTAATCCTGTATAACGAAGATTTATTTTGTTTTATTCTTTAGTCCGGCAAAGAATTATTAAGATCTCAACATCAAAAACTGTCCGAAATATTTTTTCTTAACTGTCTTTTAAGAGTAAAACACAATAAAAACGAAAACGAAAAGGAAAAAAGAAAAATACAGGAATAGTATGAACGTTTCTTTTCCGTCAATTTTCTTTTGGTGAAATATTTGTCTTAGATATATATATATATATATATATATATATATACATATATATATATATATATATATATATATATATATATATATATATATATATATATACATATATATAAAATTGGCCCAGTGGCTAACAAAAATATTTTTCAGGAAGAGAAATTTACAGAGGAAGCGAAATTAATAAAAGGAAGTTGTAGGAAGAGGAGCGCGTTTAGATAAGTTGTCAGTTGATAAAAAAGTACTACAGGGTTAGATAAATTTGTAGAAGAAAAAAGGCTAATAAACAAAAGTAGGTTGTATATAGTTTATCCAGTTGTTAAGAAAAAATATTTCAGCGGTAGAGAAGTGTTCGGAAGAAGCCTAATAAATAAAGGGAGGTTGAAAGAAGAGAATAGCGTTTTAGATAGTATAATAAGTAAAAGGATTTTGTATATAGTTAAACAGTTGCTAAGAAAAATATTGTAGCGCTAGAGAACTTTACAGAAGAAAAAAACAAATATATAAAATGAGGTTGAATATATATATATATCTATATATATATATATATATATATATATATATATATATATATATATATATATATAGATATATATATATATATATCAAGTTGGTAAGGAAAATATTGCAGCAGTAAGGAAATTTACAGAAGAAATAGCCTATTATATCAAAGGAGGTTGAAGGAAGAGGATAGCTTATATATATATATATATATATATATATATATATATATATATATATATATATATTTATATATATATATATATATATATATATCACTTTAATTCACCGTACGTAATGAAATCCAGTATAACGAAGATTTATTTTTGTTTTATTCTTTAGTCGGGCAAAGAATTATTAACGATCTCAACATCAAAACCGTCCGACATATTTTTTCTTAACTGTCTTTTAAGAGTAAAACACAAGTAAAACGAAAACGATAAGGAAAGTAAAGAAAAAATACAAGAATAGTATGAAAGTTAATTTATTTATCAGGGTTCTTCTGTAAATTTCTCAACCGCTGAAATATTTTTCTTAGCACCTGGATGAATTATATACCTGTTTTTATTTATTAGGCTTTTTTTCCATCAATTTTCTACCGCTGAAATATTTGTCTTAGATAGTGGATCAACTATATATATATATATATATATATATATATGAATATATATATATATATATATATATATATATATATATATATAAATTTGGCCCAGTGGCTAACAAAAATATTTGTGTGGGAGGGATATTTAGAGTGGAAACCAAATTAATAAAAGGAAGTTGAAGAAAGAGGGCGTTTAGATAGTTTATCAGTTGCTAAAAAAATACTACAGGGTTAGAGGAATTTTTAGAAGAATAAAGACTAAAAAACAAAAGTAGGTTGTATATATTTGGTGAGGAAAATATTGCAGCAGTAGAGAAATTTACAGAAGAAATAGCCTATTAAATAAAAGGAGGTTGATATGTATATATATATATATATATATATATATATATATATATATATATATATATATATATATATATATATATATATATATATATATATATATATATATATATATATATATATATATATATATATCACTTTAATTCACCGTACGTAATGTAATCTAGTATAACGAAGATTTATTTTGTTTTTTCTTTATTCCGGCAAAGAATTATTAACGATCTCAACATCAAAATCGTCCGGCATGTTTTTTCTTAACTGTCTTTAAGAGAAAAACACGAGTAAAACGAAGACGAAAAGGAGAGAAAAAAAATAGAGGAATAGTATGAACGTCTCTTTCTTTATCAGGGTTCTTCTGTAAATTTCTCACCCGCTGATATATTTTTCTTAGCAACGGGAGCAACTTTATACCATCTCTTTTGATTCATTACGCTTTTTTTCCGTCAATTTTCTACCGGTGAAATATTTGTCTTAGATACTGGATATATATATATATATATATATATATATATATATATATATATATATATATATATATATATATATATATATATATATATATATTGGCCCAGTGGCTACCAAAATATTTGTGAGGTAGGGAAATTTACAGAGGAAGGAAATTAATAAAAGGAAGTTGTAGGAAGAGGAGGGCGTTTAGATAAGTTGTCAGTTGCTAAAAAAGTACTACAGTGTTAGATAAATTTGTAGAAGAAAAAAGGCTAATAAACAAAAGTATGTTGTATATAGTTTATCCAGTTGTTAATAAAAAATATTTCAGCGGTAGAGAAGTGGAAGAAGCCTAATAAATAAAGGAGGTTGAAAGAAGAGAATAGCGTTTTAGATAGTATAATAAGTAAAAGGATTTTATATAGTTAAACAGTTGCTAAGAAAAATATTGCAGCGCTAGAGAACTTTACAGAAAAAAAAAATATAAAATGAGGTTGAAGGAAAGGATATATATATATATATATATATATATATATATATATATATATATATATATATATATATATATATATATATATATATATATATATATATATATATATATATATATATATATATATATATATATATATATATATATATATATATATATATATATATATATATATATATATATATATCGCTTTAATTCACCGTACGTAATGTAATCCTGTATAACGAAGATTTATTTTTGTTTTATTCTTTAGTCCGGCAAAGAATTATTAAGGATCTCAACATCAAAACCGTCCGACATATTTTTTCTTAACTGTCTTTTAAGAGTAAAACACAATAAAAACGAAAACGAAAAGGAAACTAAAGAAAAAATACAGGAATAGTATGAAAGTTAATTTATTTATCAGGGTTCTTGTAAATTTCTCAACCGCTGAAATATTTTCTTAGCACCTGGATGAATTATATACCTTTTATTTATTAGGTTTTTTTCCATCAATTTTCTCACTGTGATCAATATATATATATATATATATATATATATATATATATATATATATATATATATATATATATATATATATATATATATATATATATATATATATATATAAATTGTCCCAGTGGCTAACAAAAATATTTGTGAGGTAGGGAAATTTACAGAGGAAACCAAATTAATAAAAGGAAGTTGAAGGAAGAGGAGGGCGTTTAGATAGTTTATCAATTGCTAAAAAAAATACTTCAGGGTTAGAGGAATTTAGAAGAATAAAGACTAAAAACAAAAGTAGGTTGTATATATTTGGTGAGGAAAATATTGCAGCAGTAGAAATTTACATATATATATATATATATATATATATATATATATATATATATATATATATATATATATATATATATATATATATAGACATATATATATATATATATATAAATTGGCCAAGTGGCTAACAAAAATATTTGTGAGGTAGAGAAATTTACAGAGGAAGCCAAATTAATAAAAGGAAGTTGAAGGAAGAGGAGGGCGTTTAGATAAGTTATCAGTTGCTAAAAAAGTACTACAGGGTTAGATAAATTTGTAGAAGAAAAAAGACTAATAAACAAAAGTAGGTTGTATCTAGTTTATCCAATTGTTAAGAAAAATATTTCAGCGGTAGAGAAGTGTTTGAAAAAAAATAAATATATAATAAAGGAAAAGAAGAGAATAGCGTTTTATATAGTATATATATATATATATATATATATATATATATATATATATATATATATATATATATATATATATATATATATATATATATATATATATATATATATATATATATATATATATATATATATATATATATATATATATATATATATATATATATATATATATATATATATATATATATATATATATATATATATATATATATATATATATATATATATATATATATATATCGCTTAATTCACTGTACGTAATGTAATCCTGTATAACGAAGATTTATTTTTGTTTTATTCTTTAGTCCGGCAAAGAATTATTAACGATCTCAATATCAAAACCGTCCGACATATTTTTTCTTAACTGTCTTTTAAGAGTAAAACACAAAAAAACGAAAACGAAAAGGAAACTAAAGAAAAAATACAGGAATAGTATGAAAGTTAATTTATTTATCAGGGTTCTTCTGTAAATTTCTCAACCGCTGAAATATTTTTCTTAGCACCTGGATGAATTATATACCTTTTTTTATTTATTAGGCTTTTTTTCCATCAATTTTCTACCGCTGAAATATTTGTCTTAGATATATAGATATATATATATATATATATATATATATATATATATATATATATATATATATATATATATATATATATATAAAATTGGCCCAGTGGCTAACAAAAATATTTGTGAGGTACGGAAATTTACAGAGGAAACCAAATTAATAAAAGGAAGTTGAAGGAAGAGGAGGGCGTTTAGATAGTTTATCAGTTGCTAAAAAAAATACTACAGGGTTAGAGGAATTTTAGAAGAATAAATACTAAAAAACAAAAGTAGGTTTTATATTGTTGGTGAGGAAAATATTTCATCAGTAGATAAATTTACAGAAGAAATAGACTATTAAATAAAAGGAGGTTGAAGGAAGATGATAGAATATATATATATATATATATATATATATATATATATATCTATGTATATGTATATATATATATATATATATATATATATATATATATATATATATATATATATATATATATATATATATATATATATATATATATATCACTTTAATTCACCGTACGTAATGTAATCCAGTATAACGAAGATTTATTTTTGTTTTTTTCTTTATTCCGGCAAAGAATTATTAACGATCTCAACACCAAAATCGTCCGGCATGTTTTTTCTTAACTGTCTTTAAGAGTAAAACACGAGTAAAACGAAGACGAAAAGGAGAGAAAAAAATACAGGAATAGTATGAACGTCTTTTCTTTATCAGGTTCTTCTAAATTTCTCAACTGCTGAATATATATATATATATATATATATATATATATATATATATATATATATATATATATATATATATATATATATATATATATATATATATATATATATATATATATATATATATATATATATATATATATATATATATATATATATATATATATATATATATATATATATATATATATATATATATATATATAAATGGCCCAGTGGCTAACAAAAATATTTGTGAGGTAGAGAAATTTACAGACGAAGCGAAATTAATAAAAGGAAGTTGTAGGAAGAGGAGGGCGTTTAGATAAGTTGTCAGTTGCTAAAAAAGTACTGCAGGGTTAGATAAATTTGTAGAAGAAAAAAGACTCATAAACAAAAGTAGGTTGTATATAGTTTATCCAGTTGTTAAGAAAAAATATTTCAGCGGTAGAGAAGTGTTCGGAAGAAGCCTAATAAATAAAGGGAGGTTGAAAGAAGAGAATAGCGTTTTAGATAGTATAATAAGTAAAAGGATTTTGTATATAGTTAAACAGTTGCTAAGAAAAATATTGCAGCGCTAGAGAACTTTACAGAAGAAAAAAACAAATATATAATATATATATATATATATATATATATATATATATATATATATATATATATATATATATATATATATATATATATATATATATATATATATATATATATATATATATATATATATATATATATATATATATATATATATATATATATATATATATATATGTATATATATATCACTTTAATTCACCGTACATAATGTAAACCTGTATAACGAGGATTTATTTTTGTTTTTTTCTTTAGTCCGGAAAAGAATTATTAACGATCTCAACACCAAAACAGTCCGAC
>NC_066539.1:17494851-17517351 GCF_024679095.1 Eriocheir sinensis | reverse complement strand
CTCCACCCCCCCGGAAAATGCGTGAGCCACTCCCGTCGAGGTATATATAGGAGGCGAGGGGATGCTTAGACATTTGTCTCGCACCTCTTCATACGAACGATAGAAACACAAGATTCATAGAAAACAGTATCCGAATAGGTAAAGGAAGAAGTAAATAGTGAAGCACATTATAAAGAGTGTAACCCAAGACAGATAAATGTGTGTGTGTGTGTGTGTGTGTGTGTGTGTGTGTGTGTGTGTGTGTGTGTGTGTGTGTGTGTGTGTGTGTGTGTGTGTGTGTGTTAATGTTGCTCTTTAAATTTCTGGCTGCAGCAATGTATCCAAACCGCACAAAGGCATGCTGATGGTTAATGCAAACTCGTCAACATTTTGCATTAATATATTAGGTCAGACAGACTCCGATGCCATAAATCACAATGAGGAAGAGGAGGAGGAGGAGGAGGAGGAGGAGGAGGAGGAGGAGAAGAAAGAGGAGGAAAGGGAGAAAGAGAAGGTTAAAGAAAATAAGTATAAAGGAGGAAAAAGAAAAGCAGAATTCCATCCTCTTTCTCTTATTTTTCCTCATTTTATTCCATTTTCTCTTCCTTTTTCTTCTGTTATTTATTTTCATTCTCCTCTTTCCAAACTATCCACCTCCATTTCTTCCTCTTCCCCCTTCCATTAACACCTAATATTTCCAAGATTACACTCGATATCTATTTTTCCTTAACCTAAATCACTCCCTAACACACACACACACACATACCTCTCTTCCCTCCCTCACACACAGGTTAATTCTCGCCGGCGTCGATCTAAAACGCTACTCAGTGGGTGGAGTGGGGTGAAGAGACTGGGATGGAGGGGGCAAAAAGATCCAGGGCCGTCCAATAATTGCTCAATAGTCCTCAGAACACTGCGGAGCGCTAACGCAAAGCAGTCGGCGCCAGGGTTACCGATTCATTGTTGAAGTTTCCCGCGGACTTCCACGCCGAAAAATAGCCCAATGACCTAAAAACAGCTTTGTGAATCTAATATCCTACAAAACACCACATAAATATACCTCTTTTAAATGGGCGGGATATAAAACAAGCAACCCGTGACTTAAAATATTTAGTGGAGTCTTGATAGCAACTCGACAACCTTTGGAACCCTGCCCGAAGCCTTGCTAAACCATTCATGGTCCATTACCGGCCCAGTGTCTTGCGGTACATTACCTCAGGAAGTATTCAAAGCCGCATTTACCTCTACCTTAAAAAAAAAATTGCGAAAATCTTACGTTTTTGCAAGAATTCTTGAAAAAAAAAAATTCCGTTAAAGTGTTTCAAGGAGACAGTCGATACTCCTTTAACGCATTCAGCCGCGAAGAAGGGATTAAGAGGGGATAAGGAGGTGGGCAAGGAGGAGCAGGAGAACGAGGTGGAGGAGGAGGAGGAGGAGGAACATGAGCAGGAAGAGTAGGAGGAGGTGAAGGAGAAAGAGACGACGCAGTGAAAGGCATACTAGCTCTGGAGCGAGAAAAAGGAAACATACAGTAAAGGAAAGAAAGGAGGGAAGGAAATAATAAAGAAAATAAGGAAGGACCGAATAAAATAACCAAAGAAAGAAAGAAGGAACCAATGTACGAACGAAAAAACAAAGAAGCGAGCGAATAAGAGAAGTTAATAAATGAAAAAAGAAAAGGAAGGAAGGAAGATACGACGAAAGGAACGACGAAAGGAAGAACGAAAGGAAGGAAAGAAGGAAGAAAGGAGGGAAAAAGCTAAATAGATAGGAAGGAGAGGAAAGAAACAACAAAGGAACCAGGGAAACCGGAACTAAGGATGAAAAAGGGATGCCATTCACCAAGGACAACAAAAGGCAGCCCGTTTCTAGAGCAGTTCTTCTGAATGGTTCTTCCGCCGGGGCTTAACATTTATTATAACACGGCGCCGCCAGGATGCTCTCGAGGCCTCAGGAGAGCGCGGCCTCTCAAGCTGCTACATTTAAGTCCGCCGCACCGAGACAAGAGCGGTTTTTGTGAGGGTGTTGCTCCTTCCTGTGTTGGTGTTGGTGTTGCCTGCCTCGCTAGTGAAGCCCGAGTGTTGCCGGTGTTTTGGCGGGACTGTGGAGGTGGTGCTGGTGATGGTGGTGGTAGCAGCGACTAAGGAATTCGAGGTGTTGTTGCTGGTGGTGGTGGTTCTTGTAGTGGTGATGATGGTGGCGGAGGAGCTGCGGTGTATGTGCAGGTAGTTGGGGTGGTAGTGGTGGTGCTGTGGTGGTGGTGGTGACGGTAATGCAGGTCGAGGTGGTAAATGTTTAGGGTGGTGTTGCAGGAGGTGTTGATAGTCATGATGGTGGTGCTGATGGTGGTGGTGGTGGTGGCAATGGTGGTGGTGATGATGCACATGGGGCTCGTTATAATCCAGCCTGGATAAAGGTTCACGTTATATTGTGCTTTAATGGCATTATGTTATTAGCCTGCAACATGCATAGTAGATATCGCCCCCAAGGAGAACCCAATCAATGGACGCTCAACAATTCACCTTTTTGCCCGCCTCGCCTCCACCGCCAGGCATTAATAAGCATTGTTAAATATAATAAAAGCAATTCCCGACAGGCCAATATGAACCGAACACAATAAAACATTAATTTTTTTTGCCTGGGAGATTTAATGTGACGAAAGATGGACGCCTTTATTCCGCCACCGTTATCAAATACTTGGGCTGATATCTGGCGCGGTAAACACGTATCTTATTACCATATTCCCATACTTCCGTTAATCATTTAAGCTGGCTACTCTCATATTAAACTTCATGAACTTACTGGAATGAATAGGAAGGTTTTTTTCTGATAACCGTGTGTGTGTGTGAGGGGAGGGGGGGCTGCGTGATTGGACTGTTGTTAAGGGTTTCGGTTAGTGAATCTTAAAACGCCAAACACAGGGAAGATACGTAACTAAGCATTATAAAAAGTTAGGAATCGAGGTATTATTAGACAGTATGTATATGGGACAGCACTGGCATTATCAAGAAAACAGTATTCAGTAAAGTACAGAGGTACATTCCACGAAGAATTCTATAAGCCATCAAGTGTATTCATTTAATCAAACGTGTTGGCGCTCAAATCGTCGTCTTTGTCGCATCTCTCTCTCTCTCTCTCTCTCTCTCTCTCATCACTTCACATTTTTTTTCTTTCCGTTGTAGTATTTCATCCCTCCCTTCCTCCCTCCCTCTCACATACCTACCACTGATCCTCTTTCCTTCGTTACCTTTCATCGTTTCCATTACCCCTAATCTCCCTTTCCAATCCACTTTCTATCTGCCTCTTTCTCTCTCTGACTCTCTTCCTCCCTCACTAAAGAAAAATACGAGCGAGAACATGAATTTGAGCGACCCACAATTCCAGACTATTGCAGGAACACGGTGTCATTAATGAAACCTGTGCTTGTCATGAAAACTACCTGATTTTTTATTAGAGTTTTTTTGACCCAATGCTTTTTAGATGTATAAATAGGATGACACGCATTTGCTATCGCCTACACACACACACACACACACACACACACACACACACACACACACACACACACACACACACAGATACAGGCAGACAAATATAGAAAGTGTATTGTTTCTTTTTTTTCATATCACCACAATGAAGCATATCTCTAAGCTTCGTCTTGAACTTTCTTTCTATATTTTCTTTCGTTTGAAGCTGGTTCTCTCTCTCTCTCTCTCTCTCTCTCTCTCTCTCTCTCTCTCTCTCTCTCTCTCTCTCTCTCTCTCTCTCTCTCTCTCTCTCTCCATCCTGACGGGGAACTCCTACGCCTCTGTGCAGGAGGCCGCCAGCTGTCCCTCCCACGCCCCCCACAATATGTCAGGGTAACGACGCCTTCAGATAAATGGATGAGCTTCAGCCATCGTTTTGGAGGAGGCAGGTGGGCGAAGTCATTATTCACTACTCGTGCAAGCTTACAGGTGTGTGTGGGGAGGGGGGGAGGTGTGTGTGTGTGTGTGTGTGTGTGTGTGTGTGTGTGTGTGTGTGTGTGTGTGTGTGTGTGTGTGCCAATATGTAGTTGCGAGTTTGACCGTGACTCTGACGTAAAGAGAAAGCAGTACGAACATTCACACATACCCATCTCCCTTCTTTCTTTCCTCCCTTCCTCCCTCCCTACCCGCACGCAAGCAAGCATGCAGAATCTGGAATTGAATAAAAAAGGGAAGTTGTTACAGACGCCAAGAATGCTCTCCGAAACGCTGTGTGTGCAACGCGGAAAACAGTCCTTCTTCGTCTGAACTTCGCGAGAAAAGAATATCACGCGGAATGCAATAAAGAGAGAGAGAGAGAGAGAGAGAGAGAGAGAGAGAGAGAAACAAGCACCAACGCGAGAAATTCTGAAACTGTAACGAACTTTGCACAAAAAATACACCGCTTTTGCATATAACAATCTTAATAACTAGAAAATTTCGATCTCGGACTTTTTCTTCCTTTAACTAAAAATGTTTAGAATCTCTCTCTCTCTCTCTCTCTCTCTCTCTCTCTCTCTCTCTCTCTTCATCTTTCTCTCTCATTTCATTAAACACACACACACACACACACACACACACACACACACATCATGGATTCGCGAGTTCATTGCGCCAACTTGAGGCCCATTAGTCTCCTCTGCAGTAGTTAGGATCCATCGCTAACGGATAACTTCGTAAAGAACCATTAGATTTCCTGTTGCCTGCCTTTTCATAATTCCATGTTTTCCTCCCCCTCCTCCTCCTCCAGCTCCTGCTTCTGCTCCTCCTTCTCCTCCTTCTCCTTCTCCTTTTCCTTTTCCTTTTCCTTTTTCTTTTCCATCTCCTCCTCTTCCTCCTCCTCCTCCTCCTTCTTACATTTAAGTTTGTATTCGCATTTAATTGTTACTTTCGCTTTTGCCAATGTTGAACTTTGTCGATTCTGCTTTAATCAAAACTGCCTAAACCTTAATATAACACACACACACACACACACACACACACACACACACGCTAGAAAAAAATACCCTGTTAAATAATAAAGACAAGACATATAAGTCTAAATACGTCAGTGCCTATAAATCTTCAATTCTACTTCTGTCTGTCCCAATTCCTTGAATGGAATGCTTTCGATATTATGAACACACACATTACTTGCAATATGAAATACATATGAAATATACTGAATTCTTGCTCTAATCAAATGAAAATCCAGGAAAAGAAGGGACTTGCTACATTATTCTTTTAACATTTTTAGATATTATGACGTTAACAATTCAATGTCTCAGTCAATTCAAGACCTTTTATGATGTTTACCTTTTCATGATGATGCTCTTTGAAGATATTGCAAATATTGGCGGTGCTGATTTACGGTTCATCGCTGTCCTGAGAATGTTGTCTGAGGAAACACACGTAAGATACAGGAGCATTGGTATTTGCGACCAATTACTGGTTTGCGGAAATCACAAACCAAGGGTGGAGCATCACAAACGAGTTAAACAAAGATAATATTAATTCCTGTGTCTTACATTCAAATGTCTTCTCTTTGAACCCGAGCTTGGTGTTAGCTTTCATGCAGACAAAGAGTACGATGATAATGAAGAAGATGAGTAGAAGGAAGAAGAGGAAGAGGAGAAAAAGGAGGAGGAGGAGGAGGAGGTAAATATATATTGAGTCATTAAAAAAGTAAATATATAAAGTTTAAAAATGAAACTAACCATTTTTCATCTCTCACTTTCCATTTAGTTTCCGCAACTCCTGCAATCTTGTTGAAAAAAGACAACGTCAATATTATACTCATTCTTCAAAACACGTACCGTTTTAAAATCTCTCTCTCTCTCTCTCTCTCTCTCTCTCTCTCACATCGCAATCCTCATCACAGCCTCGCCCATCACTGCCACCACACTCAACACCACAACCACAGCCATCACGACTCTCAGGACAGGGTAGAAAATGAATGACACAATAATTAATGGAGTTCTAAAAGGGAAATTGAAAAAGGGATAGGTTGTAAGGCATGAGAGAGAGAGAGAGAGAGAGAGAGAGAGAGAGAGAGAGAGAGAGAGAGAGTGAGAGAGCAACTACAGAGGAAATATAATAAATCAATGTTGTGAATTCCAAGGACGGAACATCGTACTCCCTTTGATGGGGCATAAAATTGAATAACTGCCACAGACTGTCAGACACACACACACACACACACACACACACACACACACACACACACACACACACACTCCGCAACAAACATGTATAATAAACCTAATAAATACTTGTTGCGTCCAGACATGGGCTCTCAAGGAGACACATTGCTCTTGGAAAGAAACATAACATTTACTGTATGTATTTTTGGCCCAACGCTTATCCGCAGTTTCCCGGCCGGCTTCTGCAAGAGTATCAAACAGTTCCTCTAGTTCTTCCTAATTGGAAAAGTTGGAACGCTTCCCGAACACGTGACTAGTTGGTTTACTCTTCTTTTTGTTCTCGAGACAAAGACGAAAAGAGAAATAACAACACAGAAAGAAATATGTCGCAGAGGGCGGGATAGGAGGGGGAGCCGAGAGGATAAAGGGTAAAGACGAGACTGAAGATGGGTAAGCCCGCTAATTGTGAGTGTGTGTGTGTGTGTGTGTGTGTGTGTGTGTGTGTGTGTGTGTGTGTGTGTGTATAGATAGATGCATGGATAGATAGATAAATATAGATAGATAGAAAGATACACACACACACACACACACACACACACACACACACACACACACACACACACACACACACACAGACGGAGCTAACCCAACTAAACAAAACACATCAACTTAAAAATCAAGATCCAAGACTAAAACAGGTCAAAGAACTCCGAACGCTCTCCTGACCAAAGCCTTCCTCCCCTTCGCCAATAAAGCTGCACCAGACAGTACCCGCTGCACCTTCATCCCACAAACCCACGGGGAGGAAAATATTCGACAGCTAGACACACCAGAAATGACAGGAAACAGAGAAGGAAAAGACGTGGACAAAATAAGAATAAAAAACGGATGAGAAAGTGGAAGACAGAATTGATGGCGAGGAATGGAAAAGGAGCGGTCAACGAAAGAAAAGGAACAAAACATAAAACGGTTCAGAAAAACGCAAGGAAGGGTGAGAGGAAAAGAAACTCGAGAAGTGGATATCTGTAGCGGGGGAAGAAGGGATGGGGGCAGGAAAGTAAATATGCGAAAATATGAGGCAAGAGAAACGTAAACATATGTATAAAGTTTATGGCGGCGGAGACTTGAAGAATGATGGGGCAGAGTGAGGGAGCTGAAGGTGCGATGGGGAGGCCAAAATTACATGAAAAATTACAGAGAAAAGTAGATATCAGTCTACAACAAATCTATAAAAATAAAAGTAAGAAACCAAGCACACTGAATCACACACACACACACACACGCAAACACAGTACATAGTGTGGTGGTGAGGTGACTTGAATTACAACTTAGAGGTCTCGGGTTCGATTCCCAAGTGAACTGGAGACACGTGTGTAGTTTCCTTTCATCCACGCCATCTGTCCATCCAACACTGGCTGGGCACGAAGTGTCAGTCAAGGGTTGCGTCTCGTCTTACGGGCTGCGTTGCCAGATTGTCGTACTCAGTTTCTCATATTTCCCGATTTCCATCCCAAAAACTGTTTCCTGGACTACAATAACGAGATTTATTTGTAGTTATTGTTGAAATGGTCTATTACTTCTGCTTTCTGGTGATGTTTATGGGGGAGAAGCTGGTAAATGTGATGCTCCGAGTACGATAATCTGGCAAGCGTGCTTCCGGGTGTGTCTGGGTGTAAGGCTCCAGCCGTACACAAAGATCCGCCTCCTGAACTACAAAGCTAATTCGTTCGACCGCGATTTCAAAGCGTGATCAAACCATGGTGAATTACACACACACACACACACACACACACACACACACACACACACACACACACACACACACACACACACAAACACACACACACACACACACAACATGGCCATGCAACGTATCCTATGTCAATGGGAATACATATATGTATTGTTTATAATTTGAAACAAAATGCAGAACAAAAAAGCCCGTATTTGAATGGGAGTGTGGCATAATGAGAGGGAGAGAGAAAGGGAGAGAAATAGAGATATATAGCTGGATAGATGGAAAGACATGAACTGACAGATGATAGATAGATAATAGATAGTTATAGATATAGAGATTGATTAAGAGATACAGATATGTAGATTAACATAGAGATAAATAGATGGATAGATAGAAAAATAGATAGATAGATAGATAGATGGATAGATAGAGATAAATATATTCTCTCTCTCTCTCTCTCTCTCTCGGTGACGATCTGTGGCTGAGGGAAGTGGTCCTGATGTGTTCACTCTTCCCACCCTCCCTCCCTCGAGTAAATCTGGAAGTCCGTGTGCTTGCGTTCTCTAGAGTCGCGAGGCTTATGAGGGGAGAAGACTTACAGAGTCTGGTACAAGTTCTAAACGACCTCCCTACGGATTCATTTATTCTCTCCGTAATTTCATCGCGCCATTCTATTTCTGTTGTATATAGTTGAGGGAACTTGTTATGCTCTTAAACATATTAACCTATAAACAACGGTGTTCCAAATGTTTGTTGTTGAATCACTCATTATTTTTCATTTATTCATTTTCCAAAGCCAAAAAATGTTATCCGTTCTTAGGACGATGCCTCATATTACTCCACAGCACTCTACAAAAAATCATTTCAGCAGGAACTACAAAACCTTAAGCTGAAAGTTGCAAAATTGCCATTGCTCTGATTTTTTAAAAGGGCGGAAGGAACTTGGTGCCCCTTCTACAATAAATACTCTCGGTCTGTCCTTAACTCACACTCTCAATTGGATGGATTACATCTCACCTCGTGTTAAATCAGTTGCCTCGAGCTCGAGCTAGTCGAGTTGTATCCTTTCCAATTCGTTTCCCCTTCCCAAATGCTAAATACATACATAAGTCTATCTGTTCCTGCCTGTATGAAGTATGCATCCCATGTGTGGGAGAATTCCATCTGCTCACAGTGTTTTTGGACTGAAGTCAACGGCCTTTCCCCTCGTCAGCTGCCCTACTCTTACAGCAAGTCTTTAACCTCTTAAATTCCGCAGTAATATATCTTCCATTTCTATCCTTTCTCGATATGTTCATTATAAGTGAATTGCGTTGATGAAATGAATGCCTCCACCCCTCCAGCAGCCTCGCTTCACACCACTTTCTACTCCAGCACACTCCTATGCTGTCCAAATTCCTGATGCAATAGTTAACCAGTATCTCTATTGTTCCATACTTTTTACTGGTAAACTCTGAAACAGACTTACTTCGTTTGCCTTTCTTCCTTAACGTTTCCAAGAAAGTAGTATCAAGGCACCTCTTCAACCGAATCTGACCCTGTTCCCCGGAATCTCCTGTCCTCTGTGTGCGAGCAGTGACATAACGGGCTTGTTTTCGCTTTACATGTTTGTGTGTGTGTGTGTGTGTGTGTGTGTGTGTGTAACGAACGTATTAGTGCCGACGTTCATAATTACGAACTTACAAACATAGCATAAAACAGATCGGAGCTGCAAAAATGATTAGGGCTTTCCATTTTTCACAGTGTTGCACCGAGCAATTCACACCTGACGCTTTGAGAACACGGCAGGTGGGGCGCTGCGAGGGTGAACTCCTGATTAATGAGCCGCCTTCGCACACCTGTCGTGAGTGTTACAAATGAACGAGTGTACCTGATTACCCGCCCCTGCATAACATATATAAACTCTTGATGCATGACGCCGGGTATCCTGTTCCCTTCCTCTCATTAAGGGACCACGCCTACTGCAATGATGAAAGGTTCTCTGCATCTGATGTCTGCATCCGGAAAACTTAATATGTTTCCTCGTATACACACCCACACCCACCCACCCACTCCCACACCCACACACACACATATTCATAGAGACAGACAGACGGGCAAGCAGAGAGGCAGGTAGACATGTAGAAGTAGACCGTGCAAAGTGTATGATTTAGTGAAGTCTGCACACACACACACACACACACACACACACACACACACACACACACACACACACACACACACACACACTATTCACAAACTTCCCCCTTTTCTTTCTTAATCACGGCCACAAATTTCCCGAGGCAGCCGATCAGCCACACGTGCCCGCCTAAATATGCCAGGCGTCGGCCGGGAATGGGATTCGGTTCCGAGGATCTGCGACCCTCTTAAGTAAATAATGCAGGGCCTTCATCTCCCCTGCTGAGTACTGAGGCGGAGCAGCTGCTGTTCACACCTCCAGAGTCTTGGGCAAAGGAGCCGCCGAATTATGACGGAAGCAACCAACAAATATATCCTATATAGGAGAAGACGCGATTTTTTTAGTTGATGACGTGTCTCTTGATAATAAATGTTTGTATCAACATCCATTATTAAACGTAGAAGAGACTCACTTTGCGCAAAATAAACTGAAATCAGTATAATCATACGGATAGTTATGCTTTGAATCAGCTAATTGGTAATATGAAATCTTTTTCGTTTATCTGTTTTCTTACAAATAAAACACATAAATAATATTAAGTGTAACAATTACTAAAATCAGAATAATTGTGTTTCTTTATAGCTTAGCTGTGTGACTCCTATTTCTGGCATCGTCAAGCATCTCACCGACCCTGTCCTCTCCTCTCACTTCTCATCCGCCCCCACAACACCCAAGTACCTGCATGACCCACGCCTCCACTAACCAAGGTTCATTTCGAGTACAGTCTTGATCCCCATTTCTATCGCACCTCAGCACCCACTTCACCTTCTCCAGCCGCTCCAAATTCCATCCAACCACTCCCGTCCCTCCTTGAACCTCTCTCTCAACGCGCCCGATGCCTCCCAGTCCACACAGAAGCCCGACGAAGAGCAAAACCAGAAGCCATGTGGTTGACGGGATCAAGATCTAAATAAATTAATTAGACCATGGGCAGGATTATACCAGGCACAGACAGACAGACAGACAGACAGAAAGACACACACACACACACACACACACACACACACACACACACACACACACACACACACACACACACACACACACACACATGGAAACGGGTATTCCATCATCCTTAACTCCCACCCTTTACCCCCGCCATTCTCCTCAACCCCCCCACGCCCTAGCACCACCCCAGTCCCAAACCGCAAAGTTCACCTCCAATCTCCTAACTAAACCTCAAATTCCTAACCTCATCCCCAACGCCTAGCTTACACCCTAACCCAAAACCTCCTACCCAGAGCTACAAACCTTCATCCCCCAATTCCAAGCCACTTCCCCTACCCCTCAGCCCCAGCCCCCAAGAGTATCCAACACCCCCCTGCCTATCGACAACCCTCAACTCCCATCCACTCAAACTCTTCCAATTCCCAGCCACAATCCCAAACCACCTTACATTCAATCCCCAACCCCTTCAATCCTCCAACACCCTCCTCCCCTCAAAACACATCAAATCAAAACTATAACATTCGCCCCAGCTCCCCACAACCCCACGCACCACACCTCATCCCGTACCCCCAATGAATGCCACACTAACGAGTAAATCCAACCAATCATTCAAAACACAACCAATTAATTTAAAAGGAAGCTCAACCCCCACTACGTTCATCTTAATGTTCGCCAGGGCAGAAATGGAACTTGTTGCTGGGCGTTTCCTGTTTCATTTGTATTAAAAGACCAGCCATCATATTCCGGGCAGAGTCAGTATAGTGTGGATATCAATGTAAATTAATCTCTCTCTCTCTCTCTCTCTCTCTCTCTCTCTCTCTCTCTCTCTCTCTCTCTCTCTCTCTCTCTCTCTCTCTCTCTCTCTCTCTCTCTCTCTCTGAACCTGTTAATCATCCTTTCTCCACTTCCTCCTTTAAAAACAATGCCTAAATTCATCACAGAAGGAAAGAGAGAGAGAGAGAGAGAGAGAGAGAGAGAGAGAGAGAGAGAGAGAGAGAGAGAGAGAGAGAGAGAGAGAGAGAGAGAGAGAGAGAGAGAGAGAGAGAGAGAGAGAGAGAGAGAGAGAGAGAGAGAGAGAGAGAGAGAGAGAGAGAGAGAGAGAGAGAGAGAGAGAGAGACACAGAGAGAGAGAGAGAGAGAGAGAGAGAGAGAGAAGCAGACACACAGAAAGAACAAAATAAGGAAAGAGGGATAGATTGTTAGAGATAAAAAGAGAGTCAAAGTAAGGCAAGAAAAGGATGATTTCTCGTATATTATCTCCTTATCTTTATTCTCTCTCTCTCTCTCTCTCTCTCTCTCTCTCTCTCTCTCTCTCTCTCTCTCTCTCTCTCTCTCTCTCTCTCTGACAGCGGTAAGACTAATAACTACGTTCATTAAACGCAATGAAAAGCGTTTTGAAAAAGTGAAAAATGAAGTCTGGATACCGTTTGCTGGACGGCACAAATGATGCTCAACACTCACATGAAAACACGTATGGGACACGAGAGGGAAAGGAAATTAATAAAATAAAGTTTAATTCTGGCCTAAACCTCAAAATTTTACGAGAAAGTGGCGAAGACAGAAAATAATGGAGAGGAAAATCTTTCGTGAATGTAAGGGAGACCCCAAGACCCTTTGTGTGGTTAAAGATGTAGAATCGAAGACAAAACGGAAGGGTTAGGTCTTCGGTTTTGGATGGATCGTGTTTACCGAAAGCCCCCATCAGGCAGCGGCGGGGGATTTGTGGAGCGCCGCCGCTGTTGACTGTCTCTGTTTAACGACCCGAGTCCCAAAGACTCGTGACACATTTTCCTCGAGTCGCCCGTAGGTCTCGAGGATTGGGGCGCCTTATCGATTGAGGAGAGAGTTTACAATATCGGTTGATGATATTTATAACATGCAACACACTAACAGTACTTCCGACACAAATCACTCCCTTACGATTCAGGGGAGGGACGAACCTTTTAACGGAATATCAGAGTGTCTGCCCTTCATATGACATTGTACAATAGGCAGGAAAACTCTCGGAAACACTGACGCATTAATCAGAACGAGCGAAGCCGTAAGTTTAACAAAGAGGAGTGAGTGTACAGCGCATTCGAAAACCTTATATTTGTCCTTCAATCATAAACTTAAGTGAAGTGTGTGTATGTGTGTGTGTGTGTGTGTGTGTGTGTGTGTGTGTGTGTGTCACTGATCAATATGTCTGAGCTTCAACACTTGCATCACAACACAAGTGTCAAACATAAACGTCCTGTATTACAATTAAAGGTTGCATGTATGACCTTTGCTTCTTGATCTGTGTCTGTCTCTCTCAGAACCTCCTCCCTCTTCTATATTTCCAAATCATTCCGCTTTCTCATTTTCTTCAGTTTACAGTCACAGAATATTTCCCAAACTCCCGTCCGTCCTCACCTACTCTCTTTAATCCGACCTTCACTACCTCCTTTCCCTTCCCACTTTCACTCTCCTATTCTGTCTTCAGTTAATTGCCGAAGAAGATTCACCAATACCCAAGAAAATGTAACCGGAAAAGAGTGAAGACGAGCGAAATAGGAAATTAGGTGTTTTCGCCCGGCAGAAAACGAGGTGCTGGAAGAACTAAGAACTAATAAGACACTGAAAATGGAGTTTCTTTCTCGCTGACTAATGGAGGAGTTTTCGCTGGGAGAAAATTATTAGAGAGAAAGCATTTGAGGCACTCGTAGTCCAGGTGGCGGAACGGGGAAAAGAGGATAGGTTATGGCACACACACACACACACACACACACACACACACACACACACACTCAGATACTCCCCTCACCGCTCTCTCTCTCTCTCTCTCTCTCTCTCTCTCTCTCTCTCTCTCTCTCTCTCTCTCTCTTCTTTGTTACTAAATTTCAACGAGAAGAGAGAGAGAGAGAGAGAGAGAGAGAGAGAGAGAGAGAGAGAGAGAGAGAGAGAGAGAGAGAGAGAGAGAGAGAGAGAGAGAGAGAGAGGAACGAAGAAACATGCCAGTCGATTTAAATGGTAGTTTCAGAAACATATCTACATTCTACAAGTAATTCAATCACCAAGAGTCACCTGGACAAACCATACTACAAACACAACGACAAACACCTCAACACTCACCCTGAACACCCACGGCTTGCAATTCTAAGGCAACGCACATTAGAGAAACAAAACACAGTCACCAACACCGCGATAAGGGAGTGATGGAAAGTCAAGATAGAGATAGGAATGGATATGGAATAGAGAAGATAAAAGAAAGCAGAAGAGACAGAAAGTAAAGATAGGCAGAGGAGTAAACAAATGACAGATGAAGATAAGGAAACAACATAATATACTACTTTCTCATTTTTTCAAACAATATCTTTTCACAACCGTGTGTGTGTGTGTGTGTGTGTGTGTGTGTGTGTGTGTGTGTGTGTGTGTGTGTGTATTTACATAATAAAGACAAACAAACTGCGAAACACAGTTTTCTGTTAACTAGACATTCCCTTTGTTAAAGAAACGGTCTCGGCCGGACGGTGTTGCAAGAGGAGTTTTTCGATGCTAAATCCTCGGTCGGGAGTCCATTCGGTTTTCCATCCTAGAATTATTGACAACCTCGGGTCATCAACATTAATTCAGTTAATCCAATATTAAAATTATCATCGTCTTGGCAATTTGTGAAGAGCCAGACAGTTTTCCCGCTGGGGACGGGGTCGAGGGGGAAGCCTCGGGCCCCCTCACGGCAAAGACGGAGTTACTGAGGGGCCTTGAGGAGGTCCACGGCCCCTGCAGGCGGTCCGAGGAGGCAGCCAACACTAAATGCCCTCAATATTTACATTGCCCTAACCTTGATCACGATTTTGAGGAGGGATACACGTAAAGTACTGAGTGAAGACGAGTCACGGGCACACTTTGAGGAAGAAGTTACCCTCAAATAAAAAGGTCAAGACGTTTGAAACAGAAGTTATTAACGAAAAACTTGGTTATTAAGGACAACTGAAACTGACGTCAAGCCCTCCATTGCGTCTTGACCTTCAAAACAAAAGTTGATGTTGATGAAGGTGAAGAAACGGGAGAAAAACCGTCAACCCAGCCTCTTGGGGGGCAAGCCAGCCCAACTAAGAGCCGGTCCCAAGCCCGGAAAAATGGGGAGGGTTGCTGACCCTGGCTTGACTGTCAGGGTGGGATGCTGACCTTGGCTTAATGCCACGGTGGGATAATGAATGCTGACCTTGGCTTAATTGCCAGGGTGGGATGCTGACCTTGGCTTAATTGTCAGGGTGGGATGCTGACCTTGGCTTAATGCCAGGGTGGGATAATGAATGCTGACCTTGGCTTAATTGCCAGGGTGGGATGCTGACCTTGGCTTAATTGTCAGGGTGGGATGCTGACCTTGGCTTAATGCCAGGGTGGGATAATGAATGCTGACCTTGGCTTAATTGCCAGGGTGGGATGCTGACCTTGGCTAAATTGCCAGGGTGGGATGCTGACCTTGACTTAATGCCAGGGTGGGATAATGAATGCTGACCTTGGCTAAATTGCCAGGGTGGGATGCTAACCTTGGATGGATTGCCAGGGTGGGATGCTGACCTTGGCTAAATTGCCAAGGTGGGATGTTAACCTTGGATTGATTGCCCGGGTGACATAATGAATGCTCAGAAGAGGAGGAAGCCTCTAATGACACTGCCGCAGAAGAGGAGGAAGCCTCTAATGACACTGACGCAGAAGAGGAGGAAGCCTCTGATGACACTGACGCAGAAGAGGAGGAAGCCTCTGATGACACTGCCGCAGAAGAGGAGGAAGCCTCTAATGACACTGACGCAGAAGAGGAAGAAGCCTCTAATGACACTGACGCAGAAGAGGAGGAAGCCTCTAATGACACTGACGCAGAAGAGGAGAAAGCCTCTAATGTCACTGACGCAGAAGAGGAGGAAGCCTCTAATGTCACTGACGCAGAAGAGGAGGGACACTGACGCAAAAGAGGAGGAAGCCTCTGATGACACTGCCGCAAGAGAGGAGGACCCCGAGCTAGTATGTGGCAGAAGCAGGACCCCTCCGGAGAATGAGGAAGTGACCCGTGGCAACGCACAGGAAAGGGATAATATAGAGGAAAGGATATAAAGCAAGGATAATATCGAGGAAAGAACGTAAAGAAAGTATAATGCGAGAGGGGCAGAAAGGAATCAACTTTTAGAAACAAAGGAAAAGTTTAGGTTAATCAACAAAGGAATCAACTTTAAGAAACAAAGGAAAAGTTTAGGTTTATCAACAAAGGAATCAACTTTCAGGAAACAAACAAAGGAAAAAGTTTAGTTTCATCGACAAAGGAATCAACATTAAGAAAACAAACAAAGGAGAAAGTTTAGTTTTATCGACAAAGGAATCAACTTTTAGGGAACAAAGGAGAAGTTTAGGTTTATCGACAAAGGAGTCAACTTTAAGAAACAAAGAAAAATGTTTAGTTTCATCGACAAAGGAATCAACTTATACAAACAAAAGAAAAGCTTAGGTTCATCAACAAAGGAATCAACTTTTAGAAACAAAGAAAGGATTTTTCAGTTTTTGCGTTAGTTTAGTTTTATCGAAAAAGGAATTAACTTTTAGAAAACAAAGAAAGGAAATTAATAGTTTTCGTTGGTTTAGTTTTACTGAAAAAATAATCAGCTTTTTAGAAATCAAAAGAGTATATTAAAGAGCTGTTGCATTGATTTAGTTTTGAGAAATGAATCGACATTTTAAGAAATAAGGAAAAAATATCATCGGTTTTGCGTTGTGTTACTTTTATCGACGAAGGGAATTGACTCTTTGTAAGCATTGAAAGGACTGTTGAGTTTCTGCGTGTCCCCGCAACACGTGTTGGGGGTGACGATGTGTTATCGCCGGAGAGGGTAAACAATATTTTCACCGTCTTTCCGCTCGTCTTTCAGTTTGTCTATTAACATATCTCATAAATGGATTTGAATACAGAATTACTACAGTCGGTTCAAACGAAGTTTCTCTGGAGAAGAGGCGGCCTTTGTCTAATCTCTCCTGATTGGCTGCCTTTCTCTGGCTCTCATGGAGGTTGTCTTTTCTTCCATGTTCCCTTTTGTAATATATTATACTGTCTTGTCCGGTCTTCAAATACCTTCTGGATTTTTCCCTTCTCCTCCCTTCCACATTTAACTCATATCAGTCCCTTTCATTCTCTACGCCTTCCTTTCTTTCATTTTCTACATATCTCCCCTTTCCATGCCCCTCTTCTGCTTTCTCAGTACTCGCACATCCAATAAACCTCCTTACCTTCCTCCGTATCCTCATTTAGTTTCCTCACCTCTCTTTATCTCATCTCGTAGTCGTCATCCCTCTCTTTCCTCCTCCTCGTCAACACATTCTCCCGCGAAGTAAATGGTCTCCGTGTACTCGTATATTTCTTTTTCGTCTACCCATTCACGGGATACTTACTGCTGCCTATTTTTCTTAACACACATTCCCTTATTTTTCAGCGTCACCATTTTTCTCCGCAGCACGAAGGCGAGAGAGAAAATTGGGTAATGTTTAAAGCATCGTGCGGTGTTTTGATGCAGCTGTGGGTAGGGTTGAGGAAGGGAGAGGAAGAGGAGGAGGAGCAATAGGAGAAGCAGGGGGAGGAAGAGGATGGGGAAGAAGAGGAGGAGGAGCAGGAGAGGAAGAAAAGGTTAACAGATGGGTATAATTAAGAAACTATATATGTGTTGTTGTTGTTGTTGTTGTTGTTGTTGTTGCTGTTAACTTCACCAGCACAACCACCAGCACCACCACTGTCACCATCGCCACCTATTATCGCCACCACAATAACAATCCCCTCCACCATCACCACCACCTCTATAACCATCACCTTTACCACCACCTCCACCACCACCATCACTATCACAATCGCCACCTTTGTCCTTTGTAATGCTTCACTTCCAAGAATTTGATCCGCCATGATAGAGCACGCACACTTCCTACTTGCTCTCTCTCTCTCTCTCTCTCTCTCTCTCTCTCTCTCTCTCTCTCTCTCTCTCTCTCTCATTAGAAAGCAGGACAAGAAAAAATCCACTCTAAACTCTCCTTCTCCCGTGTTTGGCGTGCTGGAGTGAGCCAAATGCCGTATTAATACACACACACACACACACACACACACACACACACACCTCGCCCACCTGAGGAGTTTTCTTTGTCCATCACTCGCCACCTTTAATTTTCCACCGACCGCGAATTGCACTTTGGAGTCATAAATCTTCGTCTAACTTTTTATTCCTCTTGCGTTTATCTTCTCTTAAACGCTTCGGTCTCTCGGCGCACACCGTGAAATGTTAGAGTGAAGTGCAAACCTTCGTCGCCCACTATTGTGTTATTTAACTTTTTATATAAAAACATAAAGAGCTTCCTGGACAGTTTATAATAGCTATTTCCAAAGGCCACAAAGGAGTCTCGTTGGGCTCCCATGCGTGTTTTTCACGTTCCTGGTGCAAGTCTTGTTTTTCTGCCTTAAATTGCTATTAAGACGTTGGGTACATCACGCCAGTATGTTTTGTCTTTCCTTGTCATTATCTACGTCCCTGAACTTACTTAATTTGCGACCCATAATTATATTCTCGTCATAATTTCTCAGCGATGTCAAGGCAGGGGAATGACCGAACAGCCTCGCAGGACAAGAGTGGCGCATGAGCCGCGTCCGACTTTGAGGTTACTTCCTCGTCACTCCCAGCATGTCACACTCCTGTCACGTCTTCACGCAATGATGAAAATCGAACCTTTTTCCCTCCACACACCACATAGGGAAGGTACTTGATTGCTTCACGATAACAATCGATTCATGAAAATAGGTAAAAAACAAGACTCAAAGGAGTTAAAAATGTATATTTGACCTTGCCGGGTGGGGAGCCGCGCCTGATGTATCCCGGACGAAGGCCGCGGCTCTTCCACTTCCTGCTCGTTAAGTTAGTGAGAAAACCTTGTCTGTCCTTGTTTTGGTTAATTCAATGTCTAGAAAATCATTTTCTTTCCGATAAATTTTCCATAATTTTAGTCTTTCCATTATTTTCTTAGTACATGGATACTGTTTTTCCTTAATTTTAAGAGACGATACAAATTACACATTGGAAACCGTTAACTTATCCTTGACCTCCGGGAGACTCCACTCGCCCAAAGAGTGATTTCAGGGAATAACAGGAATCTTGAGCAGGCCAAAAGCCTTTCAAGCCTGGCTGATCTAAGACAACTTTCAACGAACAGAAATCTCTTTTCTTGGATATTTCCTTCCCATCGGGAGATTTTTTTTTTTTACAATTCTTAATATTACTATTTGTAATACCAAGAGAAAATCTGTGCATTTCCTGGCCAAGATTCCGTTTACACATTCACCAGCGCCGTGACTTCTTCAAAAGAGCCTCGTTAGACATCATGATTCTGAGCAAACATTGCTGTGGCTTACAGAAGCATGTTCTGCCTAGTAATTCGCCAAACAATTCAAATAGTTAGTGTGTGTGTGTGTGTGTGTGTGTGTGTGTGTGTGTGTGTGTGTGTGTGTGTGTGTGTGTGTGTGTGTGTGTGTGGACCAGTCCTCCAGTGAATTGCATAATACTGAAATAGCTATGAGAACTTGTGACTCTAGGCAATGATGAACAATTTCGAATGGTGGTGGGTGCAGTTTCTTCCTCCATTACTTCAAGTAACGCTCGACTTGTTTTCCGTCAGCGTTACTTACCAGTCAATGAACCATTACGTCACTCGTTCGCCCACTGTGGCTGCGTCGCTGTTGTTCTGAGCATCGATCACATTCTTCTCGTCGCCATCCATTCAGGAGCGTTGTGTGGATGCATTTCTATCGACCCGGAACGGAAGAATAACTGAAAGGCCTGCGTGGTGGGGCTTACAAAATCAAATCTTCCATTGTTTACCACATCGATCGTGTTCACCTGATACACAGTACGGGCACGGCACGGCACGGCACGCGGCACGCGGCAGGGGCGGGGCGGGCCGAAGCTTCGCAGCTTTTCTGTCCTCATTCGGACAGCTTTCGATAAATAATTAGTGATCGTACGAGCAACCTTAAACACCAGTTGATTGAATTGCACCTCGTAAATGCACCTGAGTTTTCCACGTTCTCTCTCCGAAATAAAGGTCGTGAGGACCGATTACAGGCGGCTCACCTTTTCCATTTACTTTCCTCCTTCCGTCGGCGGGATCCACACTGCCGGGCGGACTCATCTGCACACTTGGCCACAATGAAAGCGGCGGAGTAATGGAAAACATGGAGAGGCGGATTACGAAATACTCGCGTTAAAAGGAATAAACATTTGACGGAGGGGAGGACAGAAGCGCCGCCACTCCCACTCCAGTCCGGATGTGCCTCGAAAAAAGCAAACTGCCGGGCCTTGCCTCAACGAGAGCGCACGCAGGCAGACAACGAACGCTTCTGATAGCGAGTGCTCCTGTGAAGTCCGCTCGCGTGGAATTTGTACCCATGACACAGCGGGCCAGTTTGTTGGACGGCAGGCGTATGAAGAGTCACCACGGTGTTGGTGGTTGTTGATGGCATACAGTTCTACTGGGTCCCGTGCTGGGGCTGCATGATGTTGATTGTGGATAATGTGATGATTATGGCAATGATGGATGCAGGAAACATCCGAGAAGAGCGTTAAAGCATCCTGGTGATAAATAACTGCCTGGAGAAAAAAGATGTAGTACTTGGAAACAGTAACACTTTCCTGTGCCCCTACCTCCGAAGAAGAAATTCACGTTACTAAAGACGCAGCAAAAAGCACGGACACGTGTCTAGACGGTGTCCGGAAGAAAGGAGAGGGGGGGCCTCTCCTTTCTTCCGGACACCGTCTAGACACGTGTCCGTGCTTTTTGCTGCGTCTTTAGTAACGTGAATTTCTTCTTGATCACTAAATTTTGCTCACCAAGTGTATACGCGCGGACGGACCTGTAAAATTAACCAGGGTCTGAGCACGTGCAGGGCAGAGAAAACTTTTGGGGCGCATTTAACCCATCTGTGGGTACTGCTGGGACCAAACACCGATCACTCCCATCCCTCTTGCTTAAAAGGGGACAGTAGCCGTTTCTTGTCAGCAGAATAAGATCTTACGCCTGGTCGCTTCCTCCCTTCCTCCCTGCCCGTCAACTTCCACCGTGGTTGTTGTTTGTTTCTTGGTTTGTTTCTTTACTTGATTGTTTGAGTGTGTACGCATATTTCTTTACTATATGCTTGTGTGTTTGTCCGTCTGTTTGATCCCTTGTGTGTGTGTGTGTGTGTGTGTGTGTGTGTGTGTGTGTGTTCTCCCCGTCCACTGCACATGATGGAGGTCGGGGTGAAGCTCGTGAATATCGGCCACGAATCACCGGTCGAGGAGGCAACAGATAAAAGAAGTAGATAAAAAGAGAGCATGAACAATGGCGAGGAGGAGGAGGAGAAGAATGAGAAGGAGGAGGAGGAGGAGGAGGAGGAGGAGGAGGAGGAGGAGGAGGAAGAAGAAGAGGACGAGGATGAGGAGAGGCAGAAAGACGAGGAAGAGGGGGAGTAAGAGGAAAACTAGACGAAGAGGAGGCGGAGGAGGAGGATGTCTGCTCTTTATTCTCTTCCTCTGCCTTCTCCTGCTTTTCTTCACTCCTCTTCTTTCCTGTCAAATCATGTCCTACCCAGACTTCTCCTCTCCTCATCATCTTCCTCTCAGTTTCTCGCATATCTCCTCTCTCCCTCTTTCATCTCCTGTCTTTTTTTTATTCATCGCCATGCCGGACGGACAAGAGCCAAAGAACCTCTGAACAGGGACGCCAAAGAGAATATCGTAAAACAAGTCTTAACTAAAAAAGAAAAAGGATTGGCAAGATAAGTAGCATTCTTTGTTAACGTTACTTTGGAAGCTCACGAGAAGAAGTGATGAGTTGTTTTTTTTCCTGTTTTTTCTCCTACTTTTTCAGCTATTTGTGTTTGTATTTGATTGTCACCTCCTCTCTCTCTCTCTCTCTCTCTCTCTCTCTCTCTCTCTCTCTCTCAATCAACCTGCGAATCAAATATTTAAACGTGCAACATCCACTTATATTTACAGACAATATGTGTGCTCCTGAATGAACACACACACACACACACACACACACACACACACACATGCTTCCACGAAATTTAGCTTCCATTAATCATGCAAACTTCAACATGCCTTTCAGATAGCAATGCCCCTTGAATGGAGTTTATGCACCGAATGAATAACAGATCACGCGGATCCGTCAGCGTGATTCAAGAGGTAACGTCAGGAAGATTAACTATATGATTTGAATTTTAAGTTGCCTCTTTCAAATGGCAGGAAAACTGAAGGAAAGTGAACGAGTTATTTTGCCTAAGAGTGATCATTAAACGTTTTTTTTGTTTTTATTGACCCAGTTTGTGTGTGTGTGTGTGTGTGTGTGTGTGTGTGTGTGTGGGTGGGTGGGTGGGTGGGTGTGTGTGCAGAATATATATCATGGGACTATAAAGCACAGGACTAGAGCAATATATGTACAAATACACCTTAGAACGAACTGATAAGGACACAGGTATACACACACAGACACATCCATCTATACATATAT
>NC_066539.1:17464851-17489851 GCF_024679095.1 Eriocheir sinensis | reverse complement strand
CTGGTTTCTTATCTGGTTTGCTTGCTGACTAACTGGTTGGGTGACTGGTTGACTGGCTGGAAGGCTGGCTGGCTGGCTGGCAGGCTGGCTGACTGGCTGGTTGTTTGATTGGCTGGATTGCTATCTGGTTTGGTAGGTGACTCATTGACTGGCTGACTAATTGGTTGACTGACTGGTTGACTGATTGGTTGGCTCAGGCAGGGTCGATTTCGGTTATTAAGACACGCCATTTTCTTTGTTTAACTATATTTATGGCATCCACGTGACTATAGAAAAACGAAAATCCGTTTAATCATGATGCGGAAGTAACTGGTGTACCGCATAGCCCGATTTTCACATTGTACGTAAGCTGCAAGAAACATTAATACGACCTTCACCTCCAATACTCTGATCAAGACCATTTCCACACATCATGCTCGCGTGCAAGCTCGTGTCCGATGATTTCAAACTTAATAATGAAAACTGTAATTATGAACGTGAAATCGAGCCAAGGCAAAACGGACTGCCTGAAGCTGTGACATTTTGAGGACTCCTGAATCTTTTGCGGTTGTTTGGGAGGGTGATAACGCGGGATGGGTGTAGGGGTAGAGGATGGGTAGTGCGGACGGGTGGAGATTAGATAATGGGAAGTGGTGGTTTACCAGCTGGCAACATAGATACAATAAACCTACATGATGCAAGAAAACAAGGCAGAATGGAAGAGAAAAGATGAATAAGAGAAACAAGAGATGGTTCACGCACTGTAACAACATAAGTACAATAATAATGATGCTTACGTAACCTTCACGTAAGAGGTTTGCCTCTCCCACTCAGCTATTCCTCTCTCCCACACACCACCTTCTCGCGTCACATTAAGCTTATTACAACAACGTAATAAGTAGTGCAAGACTTAGGCAGGGAAGAAACAAAAGCTTAGCATAACTTCCTCTAAACCCTCTCCTTTGTGCAGCTGATAGACTTATGAATACCCCTTCAAGTATTTAAGGAGAATGGAGCTCTTGCAGGGAAGAGAATATACCTTTTTTTTTTCAATACTTTACTGTGCTATGCTTAGAGTTTACGCCCGTGTAGGCATGCCCACAACTACGCACGCACGAATGAACATACATAAAACAACAAACAAACAAACAATCACACAAACAAAATACTACTGCACAATCGGTTTTGCTAGGGGAGAACTTGCATATACTTTTTCTTCCCAAGCCAGGCAATGTTCCCCTTCATGCTCGCCCGTCTCCGTGCCTGACCACCACTTCCACCTTCCGTAACACCTGCTGCCCGCAACACCTTCCCCTCACGACGCTGATCCCTACGCACCAGACTGCTTCCTCCCCTCAGCACCTCTCCCTCACACCTGTCATGCTCACCACATTCCTGTTCCTTTCCCTTTGTTTCCCGCACACGCCATCCCCCTTGTGCCCTCCGTGTTCACCTTATTCCCTGTTCCTTGTCCTTTGTTCCCCTAAAGCTCCCTCCTCTCCTTGCCGAAAATCGTGACTACACTTTTTAGATCATATTTCCTCAACACCGAGCACCTGCAAGCCCCTCACAATACCACTCTCCGCTATCAGCACCTGTATCAAAACGCTTCTACACCGTCAATTCGTATTAACATTACTCTGACCAAGCATTCACAACTAACTGTGTTTGTCACTTGCCGCAGCCATCTGCCCTCACCTCTTCCCCATCACGCCGTGCCCTCCCTGCCGCTCTTTAAATAACGTCACATGGTATTTAAAAATCTACATTGCCTGACCCGACCGCATACTTCTGTGACGTGCGGAGTGGCGCGGGTGCAGGGAAAGGTGGTGCTAGACGCTGAGGTCACCGATTTACGTCAACGACTTTTTAGCGTCAATATTTTTTTTTTTGCGAATTTGCTACGCTTTACATTTCAAATAGTCTTATTGGTGTTCCTGTGGCCTTCTCTGCCGTCAGTGCAGGCGGGCAGCGAAAGACTACGCATGAAAGGTACCCAGTATTTTCAGAGTCGTCATGTTCACAATAAACACCTCAGAGATCTAACATGAGGACCACGGAAAAAAAGTATCAGTCATCATCATCAGCAGCAGCAGAAGTAGATATTTAGAACATATCTTAAGTATAAACGTCATCAGTGGACCATGCCAACAACAGGCTCTCAGTTGATCCAACATAACAACAGTGATGGAAACTTCCTCACCATCACTAGTGTAAGAAACAAACAAGACTTGTAAACATCAGAAATCCTGCGTCCAGCCGCAAACAGTGACCCCCCACGAGTAACAAGCAAAGCCTCCACTCCGAAGAGAGGTCGGCGCCAACACTACCAATCCATTTAGGCAATCACTCACGGCCAGCACGATTGGCTGCCTGTCAGGATCATTAAAAACTTATTATCCTTCCCTTGTAGTCCCGTCAGAGGATAATTAATCTGTTTTACCGTAAATTATATACCAAAAGCTGAACTTGCAAATTATGTAAATTATTAATAAAACTTTTGACGAGCTAACGCAACTCTTAAATCACGGCCCCAGGCACACACATACACACACACACGCACGAGCGCACACACCTACACATGCATGGAACACACCAGTGAGTACGGAAATCACACACACACACACACACACACACACACACACACACACACACACACACACACACACACACACACACACACACAAACGCGCGTAGACTTACCCCCCCCCCATTCCCTATACACACACGCACACTAGAAAACAAGTGGGAGAACTATAAAGAAGAGAGAGAGAGAGAGAGAGAGAGAGAGAGAGAGAGAGAGAGAGAGAGATGGAAAGTGGAAGAGGATAGAAATGAAGAAGGATTAATGCCAGGCAGGTATGAGGAACGAAGGCGAAGAGAGGAAGAGGGTATTACAGATAAGGAGGGAGGAAGGGTCAGGGATGGAGGACGGCGAAGAGCGGGGCGTACGTGATGATAAAGATAAGACGAGATAAGTGAAGGAGGTGAGGGAAGGAGAAACGGTGAGAGAAAATGGGAGAGAAAGAAAAAAAGAGAAGACGGAGGATGGGGAAGGAGAAGAGAAAATTGGAAGGGATAAACAAATAACGAAAGGAGGATGAGAGCAAAGACAAGTCAGCAAATTGTTAAAGGTTCTAGAGGCAAAATAACAATAACAGAAATAGAAAACCAGACACGAGTCTCTCTTCTAATACAACATCTTCGGGAAAAACATCATAACTACACGAGAACATGTCAAATTCAAAGTGATAAATAGCACAAAAATATAGGTTAACAGTTACACACGAAATTCTCATAAAAAAAACATACGAAAGTCCTAAATCTGACAACAATACAACAATATCTGAAAAAAAATCATAACCGTAAGACTCAAAGTAATGAAATAGCACAAAAATATAGGGTAATAATTACACACGAAATTCTCATAAAAACATACGAAAGTCCTAAATCTGACTGGAGAAAGTCGAGGATATGAAAACGAAAAGATCGGAGGAAATTGAGACCATCTGCAAGTTATGGTCGAGTGCACACGACACGATGAAATTTTTGGGAGACGGAAATCCTCGGTGGAAGAAGAAGAAGAAGAAGAAGAAGAAGAAGAAGAAGAAGAGGAAGAGGAGAAAGAAGAAGAGGAAGAAGACCATAACAACACTCAACAGGAAAAACATGAATTACAACACATGACCGACACAGCGACGACACACACACACACACGCACGAGAGAGGATTCCTTTAGTAGTGTAACAGGCCAATCAACTCACTGGGAGGGAAAAGGATGGAGGAAAAAAAGTACAGTATGCTACAAGTGCATGAATACAGACAGTCACGTCCAGCACACAGAGAAGCAACATCAGTCGGGTAGCGCAAGGTAGTCCATATTGCACCTGTATATTTCGCTCTTTCCATGCAACTGATCGAAGAGAAAGCGAGAGTACATTGAACTCTTACCAAACTTTCATGTATCCACCTTCCTTTTACAGTTCTGAACCGCCTCTTCCCGCTTATATCCTCGAGTGGCACGGAAGAGCCCGGTTAGAGTGTCGTCGCTGATGCAATTTGTATGTATGACCTGAATTAGTAAAACACGTCACGGCTATTCCCATCCGCCTGCATATTTCACCTGTCCCCGCTCCCCCAGCCACCTGCCGCCCAACCTGCCAGTCTGCCGCGGCGCCGGGACACGCACGGCCCAAGCGAGAATGACACAAGGGCGAGAGTGAGGTCGAAAATGGATCGTTCTCACCAAAAGGCCGCTTCAGAACAAGTCTTTAGAGGGCACAAATTATCACGCGTCTCATTGACAAGGGGTAACGTGACCAAATAGAGGGTTTGAACAATGAGACAGTAAAGGAAGAGATGAGAGAATGATTGGATAGATCAAAGAGCGCGGAATTACGGAAAAGGAATAATATAAAAAATGAACGTAAATGTAGGCAAGTAGTTGTCAATCTCAGGGTCAGAATTGTGAGGCTAATGACCCGTAATTTTTCGTATGACTGGGCCGAATTTATTAAACGGGAACTTGAGTCACGCATGTAAATAGAATGATATAATGAACAATGTAATGGAGTGATTTAGTATATTTAGAGTAGACAGGATAAAAATTAAAGGGAGATGATAACCGAAGACATGATTGAAAACTGAAATAATGGTACGGTATAGAATGAAACGAAGGGGAATGTTATGAAAAGGAGGAACAACAGACAATACAATACCGAGGATAAAGAGCCCGAAAAATTAATTGTTGTGCGTCAAGCACCTCGCCGGGCAATCCCTCGCGGCTGATTGGCGGAAAGTGACGTCATGTCTCTCCCCTGTCTCCATTTCCAGCGTCCCTCCGCCGCGCCGCCTCTTTCAACTTTCCTCGTAACAATCTATTTATATACTCACTTATATATGTATTAATTATTTTTGCCAACGATTAAAGTGATAAATGTTCGAGATATATCTATAAACACGACGCATCAGAATGAAACTCTTGTAAAAAGTATCACACACGCTTATTAGGCTACTTGTGGAGCTGTTATTTATTTTGTTATGAAACGCTTACTGAACAATAAACATTTATGTATACAAGTGGGAAACGCTTAATTCAATATTTATTTCAATGAAGTATTTCAGACCTACGTACCAAAGCACTAATTTATCTTTTAAAAAACTGGACAGTTTCCACAATTAATACGGAATTTAACTTTTGCTTCACAAGTCACGGTCTTTCTGATGTGGCAACCCGCCTTCTTGGCATAAGTAGCGTAACACTGAGACAGAGGAATTAATATTTTTCTTTACCTCCGGACATGAACTAACATCGTGAGTCACATACGAAAATGTTAAAGGCATAAGAAAATGTACCTCATTACAGTTTCCCCAGTTGTTGAAGCAGCTGATGCTTCGGACTCAGACTCCGAGAGTCATACTCGCTCAGGCTGCACAGGTTTACACCCTCGCCCCGCCCCTCCCGGCCACACGTGCGCCGCGCTGTGCCCCACTCGTCTGACGCAGTTTTATCTCGCCTTCAAAATCTGCCTACATCATTGAGGTAGAGTTGTACCCACGTTGTCACTTTTAGCATCTTCACCTTCCTTCTACTAAAATTTGCACGATCTAACTAAGGCCAACCGTTCATCATCCATCGGTATCGGAACTCCACAAAAAATATTAGGCTACCGTACTTGCTGATTTCAATAGTCCCCATGACTGGTGATAAGCAGTAACGAACGCACTGACAAACTTGCATTACTGTGTTTGTGTGTGTGTGTGTGTGTCCAGAGTCCTCACATTGTCCGTGAGCTGTGTCACCAATGGCCTACCTTGTCAAGCCGCCCTGCTCCGCCACGCCCTGCCAGCAGGCTCTTGGTGGCACCACCGTCCTGATGGCTCCACGCCTGGAGTCACCGGCACTCGCAGCCATGGATTACGATGGCACAAACTGTTGCCTTGACCGCCCGTCCGCCCGCCACCTTTGTCAACACTGAGATTCGTGCCCTCTGGCGGCGGCCCGGGAACCAGTGTTAGAAAATCGTATTTTAAGGGACATTTATGCCCCGCAGCGATGTATAACAAGCTACATAGAAATATCAGTGCATTATTAGTCCAAGTAGCACCCCAAGTTTTGCAATCACTAGCTAATGCCACGTAGAAATGCAATACTTAAACAGGACGAGTTATTAAGCACGTTAAAGGATTTCATGGGTAACTCAGGAAGAGAAGAGGAATGTGGTTTGACAGCCTTTACGAAGGTGATATTGATGGTGATATTTTTATTACTTTTTATTCTTTCTTATCATTTTTCTTATATTTGCTATTATCAGTATTATTAGTCGTCGTCGTCGTCGTAGTAGTAGTAGTAGTAGTAGTAGTAGACATTTTGGACAATTTACGGTTTCACCCAACCAACGATTTTCTGACGTGGTTCATGTTTTTCTGGTGATAGATGTAGTGAATTGCATGACTTTGTACCTTATCTCTCATGTCATCAGCGAGGCGTCGGGGCGTCCCTCGTGCTCTGCCTGGTGGGGAGGGAGAGTGACCCGGAATTAACGTGAGCGGGAAGAAAAATAAACGGCAAACTACAATAAAGAACGAAGAGGAACTTAACACTCGAAATCAAAATAATATACGAGCCAATGATATATAATTATGAAAATGCGGCAAAAAAAAATGTTAGGGAATTAAAAAAAAAGTGGGAGAGCCGGCTGTTCACGGTGAAGTAAATCAGGAAATGTTTGTTTGGCTATTCAAAAATATATATAACAGCGAAATAATTCACGTGCAGAAAAATACGAAAACAAGTTAATTGGGAACGAAAAGCAACGCAACTAAATAATCGATTTTAAGAATAGTAAAACATTTGTTGGATTTGTACAACTGTAATTCTTGTCTTTTTGCTAAAATTCTCTTTTATACGATTTATATACATAATGGTACTAAAAATCTTATTACTTATTTTGTTTATGTGCGTATCAAAAGTCAAGTGAGCGTCAAAATATACATTCAAGTTCTTCAAGGAGGTGCTGGGGATGATGTTACTATCATCAACCTGTAGGTGGATGTTTTTGTGGGATCTGGGATGTCATTCCCCGACTTCCAATAAACTTGCACTGGGTTTTCTTTGTATTTAACATTAGGCCATTTAATTAGAAATATCTTTTTGCTTTTGATAAAGTTTCCTCTCCTCTGCGAATTAGGTCTTGAATTCCGTTTATGTTTCCCGTGTGTATGAACTGTGTGTCATCCGCGTACTGGATGACGAGGCAATCAGAGACGTATTGTGAGAGGTCATTTACGTACATTAAAAATAAGATAGGCCCGAGCACTGATCCCTGAGGAACTCCATAGGAGACGTCTAATTTATCTGAAACATGTTTGTCGATACGGACAGACTGAGTTCTATCACGAAGGTAATCACTAAACCAAAATGTCTCTGTTCTCAGTTCCTTTAGCTTGTTCAGTAATATTTGATGATTAACACTGTCAAATGCTTTTGACAAATCGCACACAGTAACTAAGGATATGTTACCATTATCAATGTTCTTATAAAGTTTATTGGATAGTGTTAGTAGAGCGCTTTCAGTTGAGAGTGCAACTCTAAAGCCGTGTTGTGTGTTATTAAGGAGATGGTTTCCTTCAAGATGTTGGATTAGCTGAGCTGTTACAACTTTCTCCAGGATTTTAGTGATATTGGTCTATAGTCTTTTGGGTCGCTTGTGTCTCCGCCTTTAAAAATAGGGACGACTACCGAGTGTTTCCACAGTGACGAGAATGTTCCAGTTGTTATTGAGGTATTTATAATGCATGTTAAGTACGTTATTATAACTGGCAAAGATTCATTAACAGTTTTTTTTTTATTTACCTTTAAAGTTATTTTACTTTAAAAATTCAAACTTTAAAATTCAAACTTTAAATCTCGTTTCAGTCATTCAGGAAACCAAACCTTCATTTGAAAATCCATTTGACTTTTTTTCAACTGAATTTTAAATTATAAATGATGAAAAAGTCGCCTCTGGCCGCAGCCTGTGCTGCGAGGCTGCAGCAGGATGAGAAATACCTCTCGCTGAAATAAGTCATAAGTACTATAGGGGAGGGGGGGTCCAGGAGGGCGTAGCCCCTAGTTTATAAATTAGAGCCGGATCAGTAACCCCCAAAGTTAAGTTTTTGGTGTAGTAGTTTATATGCTCCCGACCCTAAGCCCTCTGAAACTATTTTGAGGCTGCGGCAACCTGCTGCGGCTGAAAAATAACTTAAAAACTGTTCGTTCCATAATAAAACGGTTGTCATTTCGGGATTACGGACAACAAAAATACATAAGAAAATCTATATTAAAATTAATTTTAGCGCTGTACGCCAAACGGAAAAGATCCGATTCATTTAAAAAGCGCGTTGGAATGCCATCTGAGCCATGTGCGGAAGAGTTTTTCAGTTGTTTCAGTACTAATATAATAGTCTGGGAGAGAGAGAGATTTACATTGCCTGACTTACACCTTTACATTTCCGTGTCATATTTTCCTTAACATGTAAATCGTCTCACCTCGTCCCTCATTACCTTTGCCTCTGGCGGCGTGCCCTGAGGGACGCTATGCAATGTTAACACGGTCCAGTTTTTCCAGTCGTCATGGGCGCCGCGAGGGGTGCGTCACCCCTGCCCGGGGGTTTGTTATTGCGGGGACTCTACGACAAATAGGACTTTTTTTTTCTAAAAGCCTCGAGGTGTGTTATGCATTTCAATGATTTGGACAGTAATGGAAACAGATGGAGTGAGTAAAACGAGCCTCTTTACCCGGAAGGTCTTGTTTCGTCGCCATATTTCTCTTCCTTTCCCTTCCCCTTACTCGGTCATCCCCGTCATTTTCTTTTTATGCGTGGCTCTCCTTTACCCTCCACTCGCTATGCTATCATTTTTCATTTCTGAGTTATCCTCCCTCCTTCAGACTCCCATAAACACCATCCTCTCTCCCACCCTAATTCTTCCTCAACTCGTCCAGCACCGCCCTAGTTTGTACCCTCGCCCCTTCGTGGCCTCCCCTTAAAAGTGGCGCCTCGGGAAACACATTCAGCAGAACGGTTCCCTTGATGTCGTGTTCCAGCAAGAGGACCGTCGGGGAAGCCACGCTTCCCTTCCCTTGACCACCACACGCTCCAACTTACCACCTCCTCGCTGCCTTTCACTTCACCACAGCCTACTTTACCCGAGCCGCCCTCCACCATTGCCGCCACTTTGCTCTCCAGTCACATGTAGTTGACCTCTCCGTCCCTCCATCTTCATTACCGGAATCCCTTGGCGCCGCACGTATCTCCTGCAATCCCCCGGCAATCCTCTCCGTCACCCATACAGCCGCGGGAAGCTGGCTCGGCAGAGCTGTCCTGTCCTTCACGCGTAGACAGTCCTCTTTCACACCCACAAGGAGTCCCTCTCGTCAGTCTCCCTTAATATGGAGCGAAGCTTCACACACTCGCGGTTCTCTGCGTATACATTTACGGTTTTCACCAAGCTGTAGAGTGAGGGAGGACGTGCGGTGGTCAGGGAAGGATGCATAATGAGACGACGAAGAGACGGGAATAGCTGGAATGGAAGCTGTGGAAGGGGCGTGAAGGAGGCAGGCGGAACAGCTAACGAGGCCGCACGAAGGAAGGGAGAAAGGAAAATAGTGAGTCGTGAAGGGCAGGTGACGGCTCGGTGGACAAGTGGGAATGACAGGTACGGCCGGTGAGGGCATAGGAGGGAGGCAGGTGAGCACAGAGAGGCGGCGGAGGAAGCTGAGGCAGATAAGGAAGGCGGGGAGAGCAGGAAGGAGATGAAAGAAAAACAGGTGCGTAATAAAAATGGGTGAGGACAGGTAAAGAAGACCGGAGAGACCAACATGAGGGCCACGCAAGGAGGGGGGGTGAAGGGTGCACGGCGTCGTGTCTGAGGGGGAACATGAGCGCCTCGTTTCAGCTTTTACGATCGCTCTCAAAGCTCCTTATTTGGCCGTCTGAACGTTTCTTAGGAGAGCAACTTAATGTGTGAAATTTAATGTATATATTTTGTCCTATTGAATGTTTTCTTACTTTTTATAAAAGGATTTAATATTCGCATTTTTCTTACTTCCTGTAATTTTTTATTTTATTTTTTTAGCAGCAACACGATGAAAGGAAAGTTTGATCATTTTTCACTTCCCCGTTCTTCAAAAGTTTTCTGAACGCTAATATGATTTTCCATCCTGGCGTTCATGACTCACTATGCTCTTCCGTATTGCACGTCAAAACACAACTTTGGTCCAAACATTTTTATTTTCTAACTGCACATGATGACTGCCTCCTCCTCCTCCTCTTACTATACTCCTTTTCCTCAGCACTTTTCGATCGGGAATCGTCGTCAATCACGCGGGTGGACAGGATCGTCTGGGGGTTAGTTTTATATCGGTCGGGAGTTGTAAGGAGCTTGTCTGTCTCGAGGGATGAAGAGGATCCGTCAGGGTTGGCAATTTTCGGTCGGGAGTCGTCAGGAGTCTGTCTGTCCCGACGGATGGGGAGGATCCGTCAGGAGGGAATATACACTAGTCTTTTCAACTTACTCTTTATACGTACAACCTTTTAAGAGGAACCACTAACTAGATTTTATAATGTCTAGCATATGTTAATAACGTTATCAGAAGAGGCAATAAGAGGGAGGAGAGCAAGAAGAGTAAAAGGTGCCGTAGTGGAGGAAGGATCAAGGAGGGGCTGAAGCATTAGACGAAAGAGGTGTGGGAGGGAATTAGTGGAAGGATCTCGTGTGCACACCCTTGAGGCGGATCATTAGCAAGAGGGAGAGAAATGTGGAAGAAATATACTGTAAAGATGAATACAGGAAAAAAAAAAGATACTGTAAAGATGCCGCAGGAAAATTAAGAAACGGGAGGGGTGGGGGATGAATAGGAAGATTAAAAGAAATGTAAAGAAAAAAGTTATTAAGCGACTTTGAAAACTTTTAAGCCTCAAAAATACTTTCTAAAAGACGCCATTAAAGAGATGTTTTAGGAAAAAAATGGAAACAGGGTAGGAAAAAAGGACGGCATATAAGACACAGATAAAAAAAATAGAAAAGAAGACAAAAGATCGAGGCTGAGGACGAACGGATATGTCGAAAAAAAAACTTACAAAAAAAGGAATGAAAAAAATATAATATGCCCAAAGGAGGTTCTGCAAAGAGGGAGACAATAACGAAGAAAGATGGAAGGATTTGATGTCTTTGAGGGACGGAAAAAAAATGTGTTTGCTGCGTGAAAGGAAGCAAGTGGGCCAAACAAACCCAGATTAAAAGAGACAGTAGGAGAGATAGCGATATATAGATAGAAAAGAAAACTAACAAAACATAAATAAATGCAATCATCATAGACTTACAAGTAGAAGCAGGAATAAAAGAAGTGAATTGGCGTCGGCATGTGTACTAACGTCATGGATGTAATAAAGAGAAGAGGAAGTACGTTGTGGGGAGATGACAAACGCACGGAAAATTTAGGCGACCGGGAGAGCAGAGCGGTGAGATCCTTCAGGCGCCCCGAGAGAGACCTGCGAGTCGTAATGGACGGGGGTGAGGGGGGAGCTGTAGGCGAGGAGGGGCAGGTGAGGGGAAGAGGGGAGTTAGTTAATTTGAGAGGCGAAAGGAAAGGGGGCTGAAGGTGAGGCAGGGGAGGGGAAGAGGTGAGAAAGGAGAGACAGTCGATTTGAATGACGTGAGGAAGGAAGGGAGAGAGAGAGAGAGAGAGAGAGAGAGAGAGAGAGAGAGAGAGAGAGAGAGAGAGAGAGAGAGAGAGAGAGAGAGAGAGAGAGAGAGAGAGAGAGAGAGAGAGAGAGAGAGAGAGAGAGAACTGTTCAGTAAATTGTAAAGGCGTTATTTTTCGTTAAGCCTTTAAGAGCTGGAGGTAAGCCATATGCAAACTTTCGCAAAGGAAAATGTAAAGAAAGTGTTTAAATCAAAGAGGGAAGACCATTCAAACTATGAAACTGCAAACAACCAGCGGAAAAAAAATATATTGTGGCGGCAACAGTTGAAATAGGCGGAACGAAATTAAGAAAATGAAGAAATAAAAAAAAAAAACAGTTGTCGAAAAAGAGGAATATAAGGTAATTGTGGAGATTGACTCCGCGCCTTCAAAATACAATATTACGCCTCCATATTATAATTAAAGGACGAAATACATGTCCCTCAACCATAATATGAAGGCGCAAGTACTTAAAAGTAAAGAAAAAGGCCTAATCTCCTTTCCATAACGATCTTGGGGGACCAGTGGGAAATCGGGATTTTTGGCTGGGGGAGCATATTTAAACTACTCCAACCGAACTTTACATAACCTAACCTCTAACGGGGGGGGGGCTTCGCCCTCTTCGAACCCCTCCTAACAAAGGGGGCGCAGCTCCCCCTGGATCCCCCCACATGTATGATGCGCCGGTAAAACTAGATAAGTACAACAGTATGTGAGACCTTGGAAAAGTTATTATTCTCGTGGGGGCAATATTGGAGGCGCGTAGTGAATCTCCATAGTTACCGAATATTAAAGTAATGAAGGTGAAAGCAATGAAAAAAAATATTTAGAAGATAGTTTGGAGAGGAGTGTAGGTAGGAGGGTGAGGGCTGAGCCACGTGAGTAGAGGGGTGATGTAGAGGGTAGAGGGGTGTAGGCGATTGAGAGGGATGGAGTGATGGAACCCACGGCTGGAAAACTAAGACCAATTATTATAACCTCAATAGACTATAGCAAAGCGTTTGAATCAGTGAGAAGAGAATCCTTAGTAGAAGCATTAATGCACTACAAAATTCACCCAAAAATAACAAGTGCTCTAACAAACATATATACAAACGACAGTACAAGGATCATCATAGGAGAAATAGAAAAGGAAATGGACATACAAAGTGGGATAAGACAGGGGTGCGCAGGATCTACTGTCCTATTCAAGTTGATCACCTACATGATTATAGAGGAGTTGGAGAAAAAAGGAAAAGGCTTTCAGAATCCCCTGTTCAACATTAAAGCACTGTACTATGCTGATGATGGTCTGTCGCTCACACAGTCAATTGAAGATGCACAAGAAAATATTAACATCATAACAGAAGCAAGTATGGCTTATGGCTTGTAACTAAATAAGGCCAAAAGTAACATAATAATAATGAACATGAGGGAAACACCAGCTGAAATAGGAGGGATAAAAGTAACTGACACAATAAAATATTTGGGAATAAAAATAGACAACAAGAGGAACTACTTCAAAACACATAAAATAGAAATGATTAAGAAAGCACAGAGACTTGCTAACCTAACCTACTCTGTCATAGAAAAAAGCTGCAATAAACTACATATTGGAAAAACTTACTGGAAAAATGTGGCCCTTCCTACAATACTATATGGAGTGAACATCATCAACCTCACAGATACTGAAATCCATAAACTACAAATAATAGAAAATGGAATATATAGAAAAATCCTTGGTGCCCCAAAGTACGCTCCAAACTGCACTCTTAGAGGAGAAATTGGTTCTTCCAGGATGATAGAAAGGATAGTAAATGGAAGAGTGCAGTACTTAAAAAGAACAATTAATGGAGAGAACGAACTACTGAAAATGATCATGGAAGAACAGATAAGATATAGAAACACTGGCTGGATCAAGACAACCCTGAAGTACATATATCTCCAACAACTAAATATAGAAAACAAAGAACAAGTGAAAGAAAAGATAAAAAACTGGGACACTGACCAATGGAAGCAGGAGGTAGAAGCGAAATCCACACTGGAAATATACAAAAGATACAAAAAAACTATTAAAGAAGAACAATGTTACGATAACAGACCATCCTCCATCATCTGGTACAGGGCCAGAACAAACTGTTTACCACTTTATGACCGGAAAAGACACCAACACCAAGACACCAAGTGTAGAGTTTGCAACCTTGAAGAAGATGAAAACCTAGAACATTTCCTACTACATTGTACTGCTTACCAGGATATTAGAAGAAACAAGAAGTTACAACAACCATATATAGAAGATAAACTGAAAATAATGGGGGAATTGTTGTTTAATGCAAGTAATATGGAGGAAAATAAAGAAACTATATATAAAATGTGGAAAATAAGGAAAAGAAAACTGAAAGAACAAAATCTCTTATGAGTAATAAAGAACACACACGCAGTCAAGATCCAGCGCACTAGTGGCTGCCGGACGTACAACAACAGTTTAGGTGGCGCCGTTACACACAGGCAATGCCACCGACACACATCTGATCTGATCTAATCTGATCTGGAACGAAGGAACGAAGGAACGAAGGTGGAAAACTAACCACGCAACAACCGATGCTTAAAATGTAACTGAACGACCACCAGACCACCAAGGCAGGCTGAGGGTTCTCTTGTCCCCGCTCACTGATCACTGAGAGAGCGCGTACCTCATTTCTTCCGTTTAAAGTAGATCTGATGAAATAACAAAGTGGTTATAGCAGCTTCAAGGTAAAGAAGCAAGTATTGTGCAGTGGAGAGGCAGGTGGAGAAAGAAACAGAATATGAGAACCAAAATATCGTGTGCATTTCAAAAGCGGTCTGACGTACAGGTGATAAAGAAAGCATATGATATCAACAGACTTCCTGTTATCATTTGTTGGGAAGAATATCAAAGAAACTATTATTGCTTTTAAGTTGACAAGAATATTTGTAAAAGATGAAAGGAAGGAAAGCTAGAGGTGATAAATGATTGGGTAATAACGGATATGTTCGTGGCTGATAAAATTTTGCTAAAAAAAGAGGATACCTGATAGATTGCTAAACTGGATGACTGTGTACCTGACCAGCCTACTGACTGGAAGATTCTCTGTCTCACTGGTTGAATGAATCTCAGCCTCGCTGGTAGATAGACACTGATGAAATAACTGAATCTCTGGCGGAGGAACCGATTAGTGCTACCAATGAATCACTGAGTGATTGACTGTCATAGCAGCCGTCCGTCTACCAAGACAGTCGACGAGCCATCAGGCTGATTGATGGAAGGGAGCACGAAGAGAAACACGTTTCTGATGTGCTCTCGGCTATGTTGCTCTGGCCTCTGTAGTAGAGATACCTCCCTTAATCTTAAAACACGGCCAGTTTGCATGTACTAGATTACAGCAGTTGGCCTTTCCGAGGCCTCTCCAGGTAATCATAAAATTTAACGTAATAAAGCCAACCTTCAAGAAATGGAGAACAGCTGAGCGTGTTGTGTATACACTACGTAAACCGAACTCGAGCCGACGCACAGAGAGTCTCACCTACACCACTTCACCGCAGAGGCAGACGGATGGATCAGATAAAATCCTCTGACTGTGACGAACTGAAACTTTATTTTTCCTTTGATGAACTAAAGACTGTCTGAAGAAGTTATACTAGTAGTTGACATATATGAACTACGCCTCGGATGGACAGGCTGCAGACAAGCTGCTACCCTGTCAATAAGGCCTGCATAGTTCTTACATGTGCTGGCTGTTAAAATCTGATAATATACTATATTCAGTGGAAGCGAATCAGAGAATAGAGTTCTATGTCTGTATATTATGTTTGGAACTTCGGACACTGATAAACAAGGGAAAGCAAGTCAGAGTCAGCAACTAAGTGTGTGTGTGTGTGTGTGTGTGTGTGTGTGTGTGTGTGTGTGTGTGTGTGTGTGTGTGTGTGTGTGTGTGTGTGTGTGTGTGTGTGTAATAATAATAATAATAATAATAAATGGTTTATTCATTTGTAGGCAGCCATAAGGCTGAAAATACACAAAAATACAAACGTCTCTCTCTCTCTCTCTCTCTCTCTCTCTCTCTCTCTCTCTCTCTCTCTCTCTCTCTCTCTCTCTCTCTCTCTCTCTCTCTCTCTCTCTCTCTCTCTCTCTCTCTCTCTCTCTCTCTCTCTCTCTCTCTCCCTCCCCCAACACACAAATTAGCAGCGTGCCAGATACTCAGCGTGAGGCCAAACACTGGTGTGTGTGCAAAGGGCCAGTTTCCATGCAAATCCGTGACAACCTTATTTACCTTAGTGTGACACAGGCCTTTACGTACTAATGCAACACACCCGTGAATACCGTGTTTTCTTGTCGCTTTCACTGCACGTTTCTGGTCCACGTCCGTAATAATAAGACAATAGGAGAAGTGTGTGTGTGGAGGGGGAAAGGAGGATGAATTGGTGCGGTGTCATTCACCACGTCCTGGTCACGAGCAGGACTTGTGATCGCCAGCCAATTACCTACCGGTTAGAGCTTTCTAGGGCTTTCCCCGATCTGTGGATATTGTTTGTACCTTAAACACTACACACACACACATATCCCCCTTGCTTAAGGGTGAACAATAATTGCTTCTTATCAGCAGAGAAAAATCTTTTGGCTTGAGAGGGACTCGAACATCAGCCTCAGACAGTTCGAGCGCAACCTTAGTCCATTGCACCACACTGTGTGTGTGAGGGGTGGGGTGAAGGACGAGGGGAGGGAAACTGGGTCTCTGTGTGTATTTGGGGTGCTGTTGGCAGTGTGTGTGTGTGTGTGTACACACACGTTAGCACAAAATATATTGTGGTGTAGACTTTGGTGAAAGAGCTTTCTGCATATGGTACTCACTGTGTGTGCGTGCGTTTGTATCTGTACGTGGTGTGCCATGTGGGTAGTTTTGGGGTTTGGGAGTCAGGTTTGGCGTTGAGGTGGAGGCGAGGTCGAGGCAGCGGTCATGGTAGTAGGAGGAGTGGGAGGGTGCAAAGACTTGTGGGTTGATCACGCAAGAGGTTTTAGAGTAACTGAACTCTGGTGGAGCCTAATCTGGCCCAAGATTGAGCCGGAAGTCCACAAAGAGAAATGCGTTTAATCACTTCGTGATTTATCCCTACTTGGAGATTTTTTGTATAACCGTAACTTTTTTCTCTATTTTTTTGTTAATTTCATTCCTCAAAGGACGTGCAATTGTAAGAGTTTCATGTATAGGCAGTGTGATCAATTTGCTGAAACCCGATGCAAAAAGTTCTTGATTGGCCTCTTTAAGCCAACTGAAATGTTTAGTATTTCAGGACTAAGGAGACCACCCTCAGGTTGCTGGACACCTGGTGACCACCAAATATTAAAGTCCCTTGCAGTCCTTTGCTTTATATATTTCGCTACTAGTCGTCGTTCAGCATTTTTTCTAAGAACCATGATTTTTCGTGTGAATGCGGTGGCTGAGTGGTCAGTATGTGGAAGTGGTTCATGTCATGCCCTCCATCAAAGGAGAAACCAGTGTCATGGGCCGAGCTTAAAAAAAAAAAAAATGTACTCTCTTCGGCATTTTGTATGTTTAACATATATATGTTTTACAGCATTATTTTCATTTTCATTTCACCCTTCATCCCCAGCTCCAGCAATCCAAATCAGTGTTTAAGATACGTTCTTAAGGGTGCCAACAATACTATATGTACTCTTCTTTCTTTCTTTCCAGTTGTGGCTCGCATGTCCTTCCTCACGTCACGCAGCAGCACTGGTTTTCGAACAACCTCGCTCTGGCTATTCACTCTCACGGACTGGTGCTCTTACCCGCTGGACCACTGCGCCCTCCAATACACTATATAAGTATGGTGAGTATTATGATTGAAAATATATCACTAAATGAATTGATTTAAAATAAAGTAAAAATCAAAACTGACAAAACTGAACATGAGTGAAGCTGCAAATCTTGGTTACGAGATACACATAAAATGCCTGGTGAACTAAGAATAAGGTAAAATAAAACAAAGGGTCGAAACAGCCGGTATCATGACACTTTTTCAGCAGGTAATGATGCAGATGCACCCACGCTGGATAACGTACACTGTCATTTTTCCATCCCGTCATTTGCATGTTGTCATCATTTGCGATACAACGTTACACACTCATAAACCTCGCCAGCGTGCATCCCGTTCGTATTCGCGCTGTCTCTATTGACTCGCAGTGGAATATTGCACTGATTATCTATGTAACACTCAGCGTATTGCGTACGTTCCAAGAGCAATACCTAAGAGAGACTCTCAATCCTTTTTGTTGGAGTGTTGTTCCGTGAAAGCTTTCGGATCAAATTCAATGCCATATATTTTGCCTGTGTAATAAAGATAAACTCAATTGAAGTGTCTGAAAGGCTGGGCGTATCCTGGACTTCTTATAAAGTTAATGGTATTGTGCTTCACTCTCTATGCTTGCCTCATCCTCTTTCTCGCTCTGTTCATCCCCATTCTTTCCCTTCCCAGCCTCCTTCGGTCGGCTTACGAGTATGAGTGCTTGCTTCTATTCTTTCCTCCTTCCCTCCCTTCGGATTTTCCTCCCTCCCATCCTCCTTGCCCTCCTACCCCTTTCCCGGCATGCCCTCCTCTTTTCTCTTCGCTTTCCTACTCCACTTCCTCCCGAGTTCCAAACTTTCCACTTTCATATTTGATACTTTTTTCCTCCTTGGATGTTATTTCTTGACTACTAAGCTCTCTCTCTCTCTCTCTCTCTCTCTCTCTCTCTCTCTCTCTCTCTCTCTCTCTCTCTCTCTCTCTCGTGCACGCTCGCGCGCGCGTAATCCATCTCTGCCAGGGAATTAAAAGTATTGTGACTCATTACGATGTAAATTTTACAGAGGATCGTAGTGTCAGCCTATCGTGATGTTTGCCCCTCGGAACGCCACCACGGGAGAGGCTCATGCAGTGTCCTCTCTCTTGTCGGCACGTGCTGTCCCTTGCACCCTCAAGATCCACCTTGCTCCTGTACGGCTCCTGTACACAGGCTGTCATCTTGTCTTCCTTTACATTGTAATGTATTTTTTTATACATCTTACTGAAGTATTGTTAGTGATTTCTTAAAAAAAAAAAGTAATTATAGACATGAATGAATTCATATAGTTCAGATTTTGATAAACATACATTGTTAAAATCAAATTTTGATCCTTACGTGTTAGAATGTTGAATTAAGTGAGCCAATTGAACTCAGATTTATACTATTTCAACTATCATGTTTAGTTATTTTTACATCAAAAGAGATCGTTTGCAAGGTAATTTCTACAATAATACTTTAAAAGATCAACATCTATTAAATGAGTGTTGTCACTAGTCTACAAAAGCTTGCAGGAACAGTATTGATTGTAGCGTGCGTCAAATTTTCAGGAACAATTTTAAGCTTACTGTGTGTGAAACTTAAGTGTCTGAAGCTAGCAGTAGTATTTTTGAGGGAGTAGCATGTGTAAAGCTTACAGTAACAGTTTTGAGGGATCATTGCGGGTGTGAAGTTTGCAGGATCAGTTTTAAGGGATTAGTGTGTGTAATATGTGTGAAGCTTGCAGGAACAGTTTTGAGGGAGCGCGTGCCCAATTTACAGTAACTGCTTTTAATATTTTAGTTAAGATATATTTTCCTTTCCATCCAGTGGCGAAGGCAACATTCAAATTAATCATTTTTTCACCTGATATGATAGTTTGATTTGGTTACCTTGTGTGTAGGTAAATATGTTCTTTTGATCCAGTGATGCAATTAAAGGCGTAGTGATTCGTGCTATCTAAACCTTTCAGAGGATCGCTTGTCCTGTGGAAGTCCACCACGGTCGAGGCTGCTGAACTCCTTCCTCTCGTCAGCGCGCTGTTCGGTCTGTAACACTTGTATCCACATGACGCCATGCTCATTTTAGCAGTTTATCACCTTTTCTTTCCTCATTTAAAATAAAATGCCGAAAATGGGATATAAAAGGGACATAAAAACGTGTTAAGTCCATAATACCTCGAAGAGTCTCCGGAGAAAAGCTACACTCTGGTTTCTTATAATATACAAAATTGGGTGTCCCTGAAGTTTATTTGTTCCTTAGACATATATATACATGGTAGTAAACTTTGGTTACATGTGTATATAAAAGCTAGACAATTCGTAGAGCTGATCCTCCCTTCTCTTCCACAGGTATCATTCATCCAGGAGGGTTGTGGCACCTGACGGACCACGCACAGTTGAAGGAAGAGAGTCTCGTGGTGGATGGGGAAGCTCCACACAATACGTACCTGAAAAGAGCAAATGTCACCAGAAACATTTTTAGGCACGAAGTTTTTTTATATTTTTCATCCAAGTTTGCTTCCGGAGGTATTTTGGACTTACAAGTTTGTTTTAGTCTGCTTGAATGTGAACTTCCGCTAGTTTTGTGGCTTGAAGCACATAACTTGTATAATCTGCTTGAATGAGAACTTCCGCTCAATAAGAGCAATATATAATAATTAATATAATCATGTTGCTTGAAGTACATAAGTTTGTTTTAGTCTGCTTGAATGTGAACTTCCGCACAATAAAAGCAATATATAATCATAATTGAAAACAAAATATTAAGGCAAGTCATGTATTGTGCCACGCAGGAACACTTTAAATCATCTGTCTCCCCATACCTCACTCGCACGGGCAAACACCGGTATGTGTCAGCAACACGCGCCACACACGAACAGCATGAGGAGGCTCTTGACACACACGGGCGCTTCTTCCTGAAACAAGCAACGACATAATAATTGCACCTTAGCAAAATTTAGAATGGTTATCTTTCTCAATTACTTTTACGGAAGAAGTATTTCGGCTGGCAATTTTTTACTCGATATTCCGCCTTTGTTTTATATTTTACGTCAACCGTAAAAAAAAAAGCTTTTATTTATCAATAATTTACGTGTACACAGTTACAGCACTGGTCTGTAACCGATGGAACGGCGACAGACCCTCCCCGAGCCCCCTATAGCACACGGAACAACATTTTACCTTTATAAATGCGAAACATAAACAAACAAATTGCGTACTATTTAATCACCAAATCATATTAGCCAAATAGCATATGATGTTATGTACGGCCGTGTGGAAGGTGAATGTTGGATAACAAAGTAAATATCGAGTTTAATGCGATCACCAAATTCAGTCCATGAGCGAGCTGGCGCCTCTGCTGTACATACTGTTTGACGCGCTATAGATAAAAAGGGCACGTCTAAGTTGAAGCACTGTCAGTCACTAATATATCATGAAAACTGAATACTCGCGCGGTCTCAACTGTTACCAAAAAGCTCCTCCCTGTAACGCACTATGACCGTGGAATGATGAAAGCACTGACTAATCTTTTCTATTACCGTGTCTGGATGCCGTTAAGCAGTAGTAAGTATCTATCATCAGAATACGTCTCGGTCAGTTTAATATCACGGGAGCAAGGCGATTGTGGGCTAGGACGAGTGGAGGGGGTGGGGAATTTAATTGTGACTGGAGAATAACGGTACTTTAACCTTGATAAACATCGGTACCCTGGGAGCGAGGCGGCCAGAGACAAATGGAAGAGCAAGGTAATAACGATTCGATCAAGGGTGACGGAAGGAAGAATTGTAACGCTGAATGGAGTTGTGCTTCAGAATCACTGCCTCCAAATGCTATTCTCCGTCCTATACGTTGTGGCGGCAGTGATGCATGGACAAAACTAGGCTAAAGATATTTTTCTTTCAATTTGGGATACGATATGCAGCTTGGGAACGTCTTAACAGTGGGGCACATTCTTATAATACAGCTCGTTTATATCTGGAGCTGCTGCACATGGTTATGACCGACATTGTTCTCACACGTCATTTTCAGTTCTTACGCGATGTTTTGACACAGGCGCAGGGCGTGATGGAACACCTGCCTTCTGCTCCATCACGGCAATGTTGACTTAAGTGCGGGCGTCGCCTTGGCTCTGGTGGCGAAGGGCGGTTCAATGCATGGCATGATACACTTAAATTCCTTTATTCTGTGCATTTGTAAAGCTTTTTCCTAAGCTTCTTTACGCTCTAAATATACAACGCAAATATGATTTTTACAGTCATTTTTTTCCAAGTCCGTTTTTTTTATCAATTTAACAGGACGAGAGCAGCACCGCTGTTTGTGGGGCATAATACCCGCAACGTTGTTTTGAAGCCCACGTTTTCCACACACGCCCCACAGAAAAAATATAAAAAGACCGAAAGCGAAAGCAACAACACAATCGCCGAAAATTTGGATACCAGCAACTCCGAAAAAAAAGAAAGAAAAAGTTATCAGTTCGACGGCACGAAATGACTAATACGTTTCAAATTACAGCACACATCTGGACTTCCGGCGGGGCCTTCAGCATATCGCTCTGCTAGGCTGATAGTTTTGGAGTAAATCCTATTAACACAAACAATGCGGCACTATTCATTTCGCCTTCTATAAAGGTTGCGTGGCCCGGTGCTGGCCGCGCTTGTTAGTATTGTTACACAGAATTAATACTAACAAGAGCAGAGGCCGGGGACGACCCTCCTATTGCTCGTTCTGTGGGATGTCTGGATTTTATATAACTAATTATATTCATCAAATAAACTATTTATAAGAATGAGGTTAAGGATAACAATATTACAACAAAAATTACTACTACTAACACCATTACTAATATCACCCTTACCATTATCGCCATTAAGTCACTCGAAACATTTGTTAAATAACGATGACTTGCTACGGCTCCCGAAATAAAGGTATGCACATATGGCCGTTACACTTTCTCCTGTAAAGCTGCCGATATGCAATTTGTCAACCTGAAGGTAGGACAGGCTAAGTCACGAGGCGGCAAACGTCATGTGCTATCTCTCGTCTTAAAAGTCTCGCTGACGACTATCGCCAGCATGGAACGGAAGAGACACGGAAGGCGGGGAGGATGAACAAGGGGATTAGACTTCAAGATATAAGCGAAATAGACAATGATGATGGGGATGATAAGTGATGATGACAAAGGTAATGGTGGTGATACTAATGAGGAGGAGGTGGAAAAGCAGAGAAACGAAGTGGAAAAATAACATGAGGGAGTGGACGTGGAGGTAATGAAGGGAAAACGGAGTTAAACGGCAGAGCTGGACGAGAGTTCCACGTCCTTACCAGCGACAGGATATTTTAAAACCGTTACCACTGCCTTCGTCGCGGCTAACAAGCGTCCGCCAAGTATGTATGAACGTTCCTAAACACCCGACAGCTCCACTGGGATGCCCCGCTGTCCGCCTGTGTTCATTGCGTCACATTAAGCCACCTGAATAAGCCAACTTCGTAAATTACATTACGTGCCGCATTAAATTTGTTTAATACAATGTATTCCAGGGCCGTTTAATGTGCCACTAAGTATACTAATTGCCAGGTGAGCTGCTACATTACGGCGGAGATAAAATTCTCAGTGAGTAGAACATGAAAAAAAAAAAAGTGAGTTTTAAACCGACAAGCAGTATATTTAAGAAAGTGAATTAAAAGTATAGGTTCATAGGTGGTTATTTGTTTTGGGGTTCCGAGACAAAAGTGAAGCACAACCGTACATTTGTCTCCACACTGAACAACTACCAACAAACACAGACAATTAAATTAAAGGAAAAGAATAATACAAATGATTAAGAGAAAACGCCTGTGGAGCCTGAACATAACAGATTCGAGAGCGACTCCACAGCCACGAGAGGCATCATAATTAACTGGCGAGGAAGTGGCTGCCTGTGCCTGTGCCAAAATAATCATGCAAAATATGGGCCTAAAAATGCCATGCCATGTATGTTGTACTTTAATGAATGCAGTTTCAGTCTGTTTCCGAAATAGTAACCACTCGGCTAAATTAACAGCCACCAAATCTTGCTATATAAAAAGCCATTGTGTTTGTATCCCCTCTGAGGAGGTTAAATCAGAGGGTACGCGAGCCGGGGACAACTAAATTCAACCAAAAAAAATCGAATACCTCCAATGAAGAGAATATTCCAGATTTTTACAAGTAGTGATTACATTGAAGTGTTCTTCCTTTCAACATACAATATCGTCTTGTGGAAAATTAAAACTGTTGGGATCAAAACACTGTGAATCTGCCGATGATACACACACGAACGTTAAGAGCAGAGTGTACCGAGGGACACTAAGTATACCTTCATAATTAGAATCCACACAAATCAAACGACCACAATGTCCTACAAAGACCGGGTGAACACCTGCGTTAATTTCTTTTCATCTCATTCAACCCTATCACATCGTACCTCATTGCCACTGCCTGGTGACGCAGACGATGTTCTTAGGCTTGACCCGCTCCGCTACCTCAGTCTCTCGCAGACGCTTGTACTCCTGCGACTAGAAGAATATACCAATGTCTTTCTTTACAAACAGACGGTCGCACGGCGCACCACCACCTTTCAACTCCCTTGTTTTCCCACGAGCAATGTCCCGAAACTGCTTCGAAGCCAGGGTCTCTCTCTCTCTCTCTCTCTCTCTCTCTCTCTCTCTCTCTCTCTCTCTCTCTCTCTCTCTCTCTCTCTCTCTCTCTCTCTCTCTCTCTCTTTTACGCACACACACTATACTAGGAGTTACACAGCGACTTAAGATATAGAAAAATCTGTAAAACATTGCACATTTCCTTTCTAAAACTCCTGCAAGCAGTCTAAGTAAGCACAGTGGGATCCATGTTCCGGGATGAGAAAAGAGTCGCGAACCAGCTTCAAACGAAAGAAAATATGGAAAGAAAGTTCAAGACGAAGCTTAGAGAGAGATGCTTCATTGTGGTGATATTAAAAAGTAACAAATACACTTTCCATGTTTGTCTGCCTGTATCTGTGTGTGTGTGTGTGTTTAGGCGATAGAAAATGCGTGTTATCCTATTTATACATCTAAAAAGCATTGGGTCACAAAACTCTAACGAAAAAATCAGTTAGTTTTCATGACAAGCACAGGTTTCAATAATGACACCGTGTTCATGAAAGGTCTGGAATTCTGGGTCGCTCAAATTGATGTTCTCGCTCGTATTTTTCTTTAGTGAGGGAGGAAGAGAGGAAGAGAGAGAAAGAGGCAGATAGAAAGTGGATTGGAAAGGGAGATTAGGGGTAATGGAAACGATGAAAGGAAACGAAGGAAAGAGGATCAGTGGTAGGTAGGTGAGAGGGAGGGAGGAAGGGAGGGAGGAAAAACTAAAAAGGAAAGAAAAAAAGTGAAGTGATACAAGAGAGAGAGAGAGAGAGAGAGAGAGAGAGAGAGAGAGAGAGAGAGAGAGAGAGAGAGAGAGAGAGAGAGAGAGAGAGAGAGAGAGAGAAGAAGAGAGC
>NC_066539.1:17397351-17459851 GCF_024679095.1 Eriocheir sinensis | reverse complement strand
TGTGTGTTTGTGTGTGTGTCAACGATCCCGGAAGCCTGCCTGTTACACTGCAAAGGATTAGGACGAGACAGCGAAGTGGTGGAAAACGAACGAATGAAAAGAGAGAAAGCTAAGAGGGATAAATAAAAAAAAAAGAAGAATGACGAGTTGGGTGGAGCAATGTTGTGTTGTGATGGGGGTGAACGAAAGACAGGCAAGAGACAAGAAGAAAAAGAGTGTCAGGTGTCTGAGGGACGGAAGAGGGATGAAGGTGAAGACTGGCAAAGGAAAATAAAGAGTTACCAATAAAGGGGGAATGGTGCGAAGGAATCTGGCATGGTGAGACTGTTAAAGGGGAATGGTGTAAAAAGTAAAAAGATGATGACGGCGAGAGAGAGAGAGAGAGAGAGAGAGAGAGAGAGAGAGAGAGAGAGAGAGAGAGAGAGAGAGAGAAAGCATGTGGCAAAGAGAAAACAAGGGAAGGGAAAGGGAAGCGATAAAAGAAAACTAGAAAAAAATAAAAGACAGTAGGTAAGCCGGGAGAAAGAGAGTACGGAAAAAAACACACAGATATTGCAACAGAGAGCGGAGGAAGCAAAGGCAGACCGAGCAGTGACACACAAAAACGCCAGACAGACAAACAGACAGTCCACTAGGGGGAGCAGAGGCGGGCTACAGAGTTCAAACAAGATGAGAGGAGGACACGACAATAAAACTAAATAAAAAATAGCGACAAATAAATAAATAAAAAAACAACAACAGCAACAACGAATGGAATGTTAAAAGGGCGCTGCAGACAGATGTGTATATGAGGAGAAACATGGTACACACACACACACACACACACACACAGACATACATACATACATACATATATTCACCCCTCCCTCCCCCCACACACATATACGCATGCAGGCAGGCTGGCACGCACGCAAGGACACACGCATCCGGGATATTTTGCTTTTTTTTCTCTATTTTTCTATGTATTTATCTATTTAGCTTCCAATGCGTATCTATTTACCAATATTTCTCCCACATAAGTGAATTAGACTTAATGACTCAAAGTGAATGAATAAATATTTTACTCTCTTAACATGATACTGTACAGTGCGTATTTTTTCCTGCCTTTATTTCACAAATATAAATCTATATTTCCAGAGGATATGACAATTGGCGTAATTAAAAGTACGGTAATTAAGTTATTATGACAAGTATTCTTTTGACATTCTTATAAAATAATTATAATCAGTTTACCATGACAAGTTTGTACTTATCAGTTAACATAATTATGATAAGTGTATACTCAAAACTTTCCTTCCATCTATTGTTTAAAGAGATTCTGATATATTATTTGCAAAGGATAGAGTTGGGTTCTGTGGGGTGGCAGAGGAGGGGCATCTCACTTAATTGAATATTCTTGCTTATTATTAATAGCATAACTAAAAATATCCCTAGAATCGCCTATATGACTCTAAAGAAAATAGTAACAAGGGGAGCTGCTACTATGTTCCCTGAGTTTTTTTTGTCCTTTTCGTCCTTATATCCCATTGTCCCCTTCCTCTATTTTCTCCTGTTCCCCATTCTCCATTCTCCGCGTCCCTTCATCACTTTACGTCCTGCGCTAAGTAATTTTCCCTTCAACATTTCTCTCCCTCCAAATAACCGAGCTGCTGCAGAAGGCGCTGATGGGGAAGGGGCGGCGCTGATGGCCCTGCGCCCCCTTCGCTTCCCCTGCTGGGTCGCGCAAAAAGGATGCCCAATTAAGGCGGAATGTGAGGCTGTGTAATGAAACTGATATTGGCGATGATGATGATGATGACTATATTGGTTCTTGTGATGATGATGACGATGATGATATGTGTGGTGGTGATGATGGTGGTGAAGATGATGATGGTGGTGCTGATGCTGATGGTGGTGGTAATAATGGTGGTGATAATGCTGATGGTGATGATGATGATTATGATGCTGAATAAGATTACGTTAAAGATGACTATAACGGTGCCCATAATGAAAGATAATTATGATTGATAGGAATAACTCTCTCTCTCTCTCTCTCTCTCTCTCTCTCTCTCTCTCTCTCTCTCTCTCTCTCTCTCTCTCTCTCTCTCTCTCTCTCTCTCTCTCTCTCTCTGAGGCATAGGAATTCAGGTATTTACTCTCTTCTATTCGGCGTCTCCCTGAACGCAAAATGTCGTGAATGGGGCAGACAGTGAAATTAGTCTGTCAGTCACGATGGTAATTGATAGGCGCACTGCCGGAGGAATACCGAACTAATTTTGCGGCTGTTGATGTTACTACTACTACTACTACTACTACTACTACTACTTCTGCTAGCATCATTAGAGCCACTACATTTATTTCTATTTTTCTAATCAGTTTATCATCGTGTTGGTATATATTTACGTGTGGTTTTGTTTTTGTTGTATTTTCCTTCTTGTAATTTTGTCTTCTATTTTTGCCATCAGCTTTATTCCTCCCCTGTCACGTCGCTGTTTTTGTCTGCCCGTCTTTTTTGCGTTCATCTTCTCTTTGCCGTCTCTGTCATCACCGTTGTTATTCACCGTATCATCGTTTCATCCAATTAGTGATGTGGTATTTACCTGAATTATCTTTTTTATGCATGACATGGCATTCTCTCTCTCTCTCTCTCTCTCTCTCTCTCTCTCTCTCTCTCTCTCTCTCTCTCTCTCTCTCTCTCTCTCTCTCCACACACACACACACACACACACACACCACAGTACTCTTCCCCTTCTACCCTTTGTTTGTTCATGAATGTTTGTCCTTTCCTCTCTCCTCATCATCCTTCCATCCTCCTCTTCCTCCTCCTCCTCCACCTTTTTCCCTCATAACATCGCCTACTGCAGGGCAATTTGGGTCCTTGCGATAACCCCGTGTCTCTCATAACCCACGCCCTATGCTTTGCGAATGTACGCGATGAACCGCCGGAAGAGGAAATAGTGTGGAAAGGAGCAGCGATTAACGGGCTTTTTTTTCCTCTTTTGTTTGTTTTTCTGGCCTTGAGCTGTTTACTGTAAAAAAAAAAAAAAATCCTACACCACTGTATGACTCTAAAGTAAGTATAGCCCTCGCGTGAGTTGCTCCTGCTTCCATGATTCTTTTTTCCTTCTTCTCGTCCTTGTTATTTTCCCACTGTCGTTTTTCTCGATTTTCTCTTCTTCTCCATTCTCCTTTTCTTCTTCTCCTCGTCCTTATTTCCTATTGTCGTTTTCCTCTATTTTCTCCTCTTCCCCATTTTCCTTTTTTTTTCTTCTCCTCGTCCTTACTTCCCAATGTCGTTTCCTCGATTTTCTCTTCTTCTCCATTCTCTTTTTCTTCTTCTCCTCGTCCTTGTTTCCCATTGTCGTTTTCCTCTAGTTTCTCCTCTCTCCCATTCTCCCTTCTCTACGTTCCTTCATCACTTTCCGTCAAAGAAGCTAACTGCCATAACCATCCCAACTACAATTGTTACTACCATCGCTACTTCTACCCACAGCCTAATACTGCTTGTGCTCCTACCATTACGACCACCACGACTACCGCTACGATTATCACCAACTTGCTTCCGTTACGCATCCAGTCATTCATCTTGCCAGCCCTTCCCCCCCAACGGCTACTACCATAACCCCTTCCTACAACCAATACCACCACCACCACCACATCCCCTCCCACCACCATTGCTATTACGAAACTTTTACCGCATTGAGGTCGCGACTTTCGGTGTTATTTTTGCGCGTCTCGCTCACCACCCGGCATCCTAACTTGATTAAAGTGTTGCAAGGACAGTTTTGTCTTTTTTTTGGTTTGTTTTGGTGTGTGTGTGTGTGTGTGTGTGTGTGTGTGTGTGTTGAGGGAGGAAGGGTTGTCATTTGTAAGTTCGTTTCTTTTACTTTCCTCTTTGTCCCTTAATTTTTATCTTGAAGTTTCGTACAAAAAAAAATCGACTGTTTTCCGTTTTTACGAAAGACTCGGGGTTCATTATGCTCTCTCTCTCTCTCTCTCTCTCTCTCTCTCTCTCTCTCTCTCTCTCTCTCTCTCTCTCTCTCTCTCTCACACACACACACACACACACACACACACACACACATACACACATATATATAAATTTACACACACACAATACGAAACAAACGAATACACTTTGCCTGATATGATCGTGTTATGTACTTCCCTTTCATCCGACAATCTATCCATTTGTTCACCTCTCTTTTTATTGTTTCAAAGCGAGGAGGGCGATGATGCTTTTGATGTTTTTTCTCTCCTCCTAGTTTGAGGGAAAGAGAGCTCGAGAAGGTTGAGGACGCTGCACTCCTGATCCAGGTAGACCTGCTCCTACCCCAATTGATTGTGAAAATACAATAAAATAAAGTCCATTGAACTTTTGTGGGGATAAAAGTGGGACGCGGGCACGTTGTAGCATTAGTATAAACTTTTCAGAGTATTACGAAAACTATTTGGCCTCACGCTGCTCTGGGGACATAAATCTCCCTGAAGCTCCTAAAATTACGGTAACTGTTTGTATTAATGGCCGCTACATCCATTCCGCTGATAATAAAAACGGCGTAATACAAACCATTTAATTTAGAGCCTTGGTGACAGGCGAACAAGGCTGCGTTAACAGCCATATGTTAGCGAGTCAAAATAAAGCTCCAGAGTAGTCATTACCTGGGTATGAGTACTAAGGACTGCGTAGAAACTAACATACACGCAATAAAAGCTTCACCGTGGAGTGCTGGCGGTGTTCCGAGGACTCCGGGTGTAATGTGTCCTGTTCCATCTCATGCACTGTGTCACAGCAGCTTGTTAATCTATGAGTAAAATGGTGGTTAAGAACCCACTGCCCCGGAACAAAGGGTCAGTATGACATCCGGGTTACCACAGTTTACCTTCACCAGGTTTCTTCATGTACCCGATTATTGATCAGCCCGCAAAGGAGGAGGAACAGCTGGGTGGGCTGCACGCCGACTGTCCGGGCCGCATCTACTGATTGGACTGAGATAATTCATTTTTTCTATATATTTTTCATTCCCTTATAGAAAATACGTCTCGTTAACTCTTGAAAATGTGGGATGCAAAATTTTACTCAACGTACAGCAATTTCTAATTCATACTAAGACGTCGATTTTATCATTTTTAGCATTTTTGTGAACAGGTGAGAAAAGACGTGTAATTGAAAAAAAAAATTTAATGTATTGCCATTCACGCGGTTGTCAGGGAAATGGATGGAAAGTCTTTAAGTTATCGACCCTCTCTAAACACCAAGCTCCCGTGATATACAATCAAAAGTTCTCAAAACTTTGCATATAAAAGTATGAGCGAAGAATTTGTATGAAGTCTGCCGCAGCGCCTCGGTTCCTCACAGTCTCGTATGTCATTCCGACGCCCAAGTCCCGGGCCGAGAAAGGGAGGAATGTTGCGGCGAGCCAGATATTGGTTCCTTTCTGAATAAAAATAAACGTATGGCGAGCAGGAAGACGGGGACGCGCGAGATGGAGGAATGCTGCAAGGTGACGCGCAGCTGTTACAGACGTGAAGGGAAAACTGACGGAATACCAAAGGAACGAGACGGAATAAAAAAGGAAAAGAGAAAAAAAAAATGTTGATCTGATGCATGTTTGAAACGGGAAAACACACACGTCAGACACTCTTGAGATATTAGATTTAAGAAGGAAAATGGATCAAGCATATCGAGTAGAGGTGTTAGTGATGATGGCCCGAGCTACAGCGATTAGACAACGAACTGGCAGACGTTGGAAAGAGTGAAGGTAAAATATTGTAATTAACGATATAAATGTACAATATTTCCAGTCATAATTCCTACTTGCAATAACTGTTAAACGCAAATTAGTTTTCTTCTCTAGAACGCAACCTTCTCTCTCTCTCTCTCTCTCTCTCTCTCTCTCTCTCTCTCTCTCTCTCTCTCTCTAACACACCCACACCCACACCCACAACCATTCCCCCTTTCTACCCTTCGTATATATATCGCAAAGTTGTCGGTTTTGTTAAATTCCTATTTCTCCTTCCTCCTTTCTACTTGCTGCTGCTGCTGGTGTTCCTATCCAAACACTACAGTCAGTAGCACAACACTAAAACCAAGAACACAACACCTCCTCCTCCTCCTCCTCCTCCTCTTCCAATATTACAACCACCTCCACCACCACTTCCACCACCTTCACCTCCTTCTACTCTTCATCAACATTCCCTTCCGACAACCACTTCCACCACTGCGACCATCTCCTTCCCTTCCTATTCTTTTTTCTTCAGCTGTCCATTGGGAAGAGAAGCGGCACAATTTAATTATTTATGACTTATCTTTTCTCTTCCTCGAGGAAAGAATAAGGAGGCTCCGAGGAGGCTCCGTTCCGGATGGAGAGGCTGAGGTCCCCGAGGGTCCACTAACCCTCGGACATTTTTCCTTGAAAGGGTCTTCCTCGGTTCCCACGGGCCCTTCACACACTCTAAGGAGGCCTGGCTGTGTGCTGCTGTGATGACATTTCTACTTAAGGTATGCCATTCTTCGTTACGTATGAATTAGGGTCACACACACACACACACACACACACACACACACACACACACACACACACACACATTCACACACAACACTCGCATTAACTACTTAAAAAAAAGGGACAAAAATCTGGAAAGGTATAAAATGAGAAAACAAAAAAAAACAAAACAAAACAAGGAAAAGAGACAACTCACAAGCAGTAGATATAAGAATTACAAACAGGATAAAGTAAAGAGAAGTGAACATCTCCACACCTTCCGCGAGAATCTTGGCGTGATACTCTCAGCCGAAGACTCAATAATAAAAACCTAATCACCCGGAGCCTCACTATTCGTCAGTATGGAACCTTTCGTGTTATCTGGTCTGGTCTGGTCTGACTCCCAACATCACCAGTCCCCCCCCCCTCCCTCACCCATGCAGCCAGGCACCCCCCCACACCCAACACCCCCTCAGGCATGCTTTCAGGTTAGCGAATTCCAGGCACAGCCCACCCGGAGGCCACGGCTCGGCGGAAGGATTGAATAAACTAGCGATTCAAGGAGGACTTTCTTGTAAATGTCCGTGGCGAGAGGAGAATGCTAAGGTGGCGGTGGTAAAGGTAAAGGTGGTGGTGGTGGTGGTGGGTTTGTGTTTGGAGTGGTGGTGGTTGTGGTGGTGGTGGTTGTGGTGGTGGTGTGTTGGTGTCGCGGTGGTGGTGTTGGTGGTAAATACTGTTTTTCACGTGGTATTAAAGATTGAATGAGGAACGGAAAGGGAAGAAAGGAAAGAAGACTGGCAAGGATGTGAAGACTTGAGAAAATGAGGGTGAAGTTTACACACACACACACACACACACACACACACAGACAGACAGACAGACACACACACACACACACACACACACACACACACACACACACACACACACACACACACACACACACACACACACACACACAACCCCTTCAACATCCCCCCACCACCCAACCACACAACATTCATCCCTCCACTTCCCACCTCATTCATTTTTATCAAGTAGAGTGGATACCTGCCCCTTACCCACACACTCGGGATCTTACTGTGAAATCTGGGAGTAAAAGAAGAGAAAGAAAAGATAATTAACTTCACTCTAACTCTTACCTGCGAGTTCCCTCCGCTCACCTCTCTTTCCTCAGGTCCGGCAGAGCTTCTCCTGCGCGGTTAAGAGTAATTTGGCAGACTAAGTGCTTGAATTGTAGCTCAAATTTGTGGGAGGATTCCGCGCCGCACGCCAGACAACATGCTAATAAGGTTCTCTCTCTCTCTCTCTCTCTCTTAACCTACTTCCGGGTCTTACTAGTGCTAAAAATCCCTCTATCTCCTCTTAAAGGCATTTCCACCCGTTACCGATAATACAAACACTCTTCCGTAATCTCTTCCTGTCGCTCCTCAAATCTCCTCCAATTTAGAAAGCTTACCACTACATCTTCCCTCCTCTTTACCTGCCTTGTTTACTTTACTCCAATCTTCTTTACGCAATACAAGTTCCTCTCTTTTTCCCATACCTCTTTACCGCACCTCGACACCTATACCAGTATTACAACCCGCTTACTTCCTCCTTCCTCTCTATGCCTAACCTTCACTATAATTGCCAACCTTTTCTGTCTCCTCCCTTCTAATATGAAATAAGTGCATAATTTCCTCCTTCTCGACGTCAACCCGTTTATATGGCTCACAAATATTTTTCCTTTCTCATCCTCTGCTTTCTTTTATTTGTTTTTCGTCCTTTGTCCTTCTATTTATTTTACCACCATCGGCATGACCTCCTCCGATTTTCATACTGCTCTTCCACTTCCTCCTCATCCTCCTCCTCCTCTATCTTCCCCTTTTTCGTTTATTCCTTCCATTGCTTTCTTGTCCCCAGCCTCTCTTCTTCAACGTCCACACATAAGTTGCAAGAGAAACGCCAGGATCACACCGCTTGTCACGCCTCGGCCTACGTGAGCGGTAACTACCTTCCTTCCTTCTTGTTATGCTCCTGCCGGGTAACCTCATAGACACTGCGAGTAAACTTTTAAAGCAGGTTTACGTTATACAGTTTCCTTGGCTTCTTTTCTAACGCGCGAGACGTCAACGTGAAATGCACCCGAAATTGACCTCTCTCCTGACCTCTTGTTCTTTTTTCTTTAGTTTGGAGTAGCATCTAGCAGACTTTAATTATTGTTGTTTTTGTTTTCTTGCCCTTGACCTGCCTACCTTGCTGCGAAAAAAATACCGCTGGTTCCTTGCCGTAACTAAACACACGGGAGTACGTTTGACTTAAATCTCATGTATATTTATCACTGACTTACACTTTGCCTTTTTCTTCAGACATACCTCCTCCTTCACCCCCCTCCCCCCCAGACACATAAAAAGGAATGATTCATAAGGTAAGTTCGCCGAGTGTATTTCCTACCATTTACGTGTTTAACGGCGAATGTCCTTAATATATGAGCCTCTTGCCGAGCTGTTGCTGCTCTCTCTCTCTCTCTCTCTGTAATCCAAGTAAAAATGCATACATTTCTAATCCTCTTCTTTTTAATATTTTTTCTTCCTTTTCTTTCCTTCATTTTTTTCTCATCACCATCGTCGTTCTCTCCAAATCTTTCCATACCGTTGCTCCATTTCCTCTTTCTCTTTCTGTTCCTCCTTTTTCATTCTCTCCTTCTCCTCTTTCTCCTCTACCTCCTCCTCAACTTCTCTTTCCTCTTCCTCCTGCTCCTCTTTCTCTTCCTTCTTGTTTCCCTCCGCCTCCTTTTGCCTTCCTCCATCTCCTCCTTCTCCTCCTCACCTTCTTCCTCCTACATCTCCTGGAAGCAGTTTTTATTTTTCCAGATCGCCGCTTGAAAGCCTCCGCCATCACGAGATTATTGTTTCAAAGTTTTGTTTAATTTTCCCTTGAGCAATTTGGTTTGTTTTGTTCGCTCCGATGAGTGTGATGACTGTAATGAAGGGGATTTACCAGGAGGAGGAGGAGGAGGAGGAGGAGGAAACAGGAGGAAGAAGAGTTTAATTAAGGAAGAGTAAACAGAAGGAAGAAGAGAAGTTTGAGGAGAAGGAGGAAGAGGAGGAGGAACAAGAAGAAGCAAAAAGAAGAAGAGAAAGATGAAACAAAACAACAACAACATAAAAAAACAATAATAACAATAAAAATAAGGTGATGATGATGATGATGATGATGATGAAAGAAGAATGAGAAGCAGCAAATGGAAAAGATGATAGAAAAAATACTGAAGGATTAAATGAAAATGTAAAAGAAAAATTAAGAAAAATGGGAGCCGTTAAATATAAAAATATATATATAAAAAAAAACAGAGGAAAAGAACCGCAACATCCCGGCACCAGATTTAAGATGTATTGTCAGAAAAGAGGATTTTCAAAAAGGAAAAAGGACAGACTCAGAGAAAAGATAAATCACGAGGGGTAACAGTTGAATCTCTCATCCTTTTCCCAATTCCCATTCTCTTTTATTCGTCCAGTGCGTCCAGTCTTGCCATTCCTCCTCCTCCTCCTCACTCCTTCTTTACTTCGTCTTCGTCTCTTCTTCCTCAAACATTCATTTCCTCCCTCACCCATTCTCCATCTCTTTCTCCTAGTCTGTCTTCACTGCAACCATGAACTTAAGTATTTTGGGATGGAAAAATGAATAAACAGGTAAATAGATACAAAATAAATTAGTGGATGACAAAATCTGTAAAAAGACAAAAAGGTAGATAAAGAAATAGGTAAATTTATACAAACCTAACCAGTAAATCAGCAAATAAATAGGAAAATAGCTAAACAAAGATATAAGCAGAATGCGTGGCACAGGGAACAGAAAGCTTAGCCCAAGTTGAGAGGAAAACGATGTGGTCAAAACTCAGCCTAAGAAGATCACCTCAGCGAAGACCACGGGTCCGTCAAGGGGAGGAGGAGGAGGGGAAGGAGGAGGATCAGGAGGAGGAGGTAAAGGAGGATCAGGAGGAGGAGGGGGGAGGGCAAAACTAAAAGAAAAAGGAGGAGGTAAAGCATATGTAACAGGAACATGAGGAGAAAAAGGAGGTGGAGGAGGTGGAGGAGGACTGGAGAAGTGAGAAGAGAAGAAACAAGAGGATGAGGAAGAGGAGAAGGAGAAAGAAGGACTGAGGAGAAGGAGAAATAGGATGAGGATTAGGAGGATGAGGAGAGGGAGGAGGTGGAGATGGTGAAAAAAAGGGCGCGGGTTGATCTGTTTTCAATTCCTGTGGTTTGATGTTCTTACTAGGAAATACAGATAACGCACAAATAAAAATCATCCCAATACTCTGATCTCAGGCGTGGTGATGACCTTCAAACTTTGAGTGCTTGAAAACTGGATGAAAACACTTGTGTGAAAAATAAAATAATGAGTTGTAGTTTAAAATAGTTGTTTCAGTGTGTTTGAGAGAAAATGACAAAAATGAGCGAAAACCAAAGACAAGAGAGGAAAACGAAGGAGGTGGAAGGTAGAAGGAAAGAAGAGGGAAACGGAAATGAAAGGATGGAGGAGAAAGAAGGGGAAAAGAGTGGAAAAGAGGAGCATTCCGGGAAGGCGAGAAACAAAAACAAAATTACATAAAAATAAAATTCTTCCACTAAAACCCTGAACGAAGTGTTGTCCCTCGCCGCGGCACAATCAACGTGGAAAATGAACTCAGAGGCGGCGAGTCGCGGCAACAAAGACGAGGCGAGAGTTACAAATGTTTGTTTGTGGATTGTGTCGCCTCGCGCGGCGCCCCGAGGGAGGGAAGAGGGCGGGTGAGGGCGAGGGAGAGCGAGGGCGGGGAGAGGGAAGAAGTGAGGAGAGGGCGTGGAGAGGGTGAGGGGGAAGGAAGGCAAGGGCGGAACAGCAAGCCCTTCATTCTCCTTATATTGTTCCAGGCTAAGATTAGTTGCTTGTGATTGTTAGCGTTGTTGTTATTACAATTAGTCATTATTATTATTACTATTATTATTATTATTATTATTATTATTATTATTATTATTATTATTATTATTATTATTATTATTATTATTATTATTATTATTATTATTATTATTATTATCATTATTATTATTACTATTATCATTATTATTATTATTGTAATTTTTCTTCTTCTTATTATTATTATTATCGTTATTATCATCATCATCATCATCCTATTATGATTGTTACTATTGTCTTTCCTCTTCTTCTTTCTTTTTCTATATTTTCTGCACCTATATTTTGACTTTAATTCTACTTCTTCTTAGTCTTTCTATATATTTTGATGCTATATTTTGCCGTGACTTGTATTTCATGCCTGTGTTCGCTCCACTTTTGATGTCAATAAAGAAAAAAATACACCTACACAAGCGAGGTGCCAGTGAATACTCCTTAAACATACAACAACCCAAGCACGCACACACGCGCGCGCGCGTGCACACGCACTCACTCACACACACACACACACACACACACACACACACACACACACACACACACGTGCGCAAACACAGACTCCCAATGCGTTATCACCAAATTCGAATCTCTCTCTCTCTCTCTCTCTCTCTCTCTCTCTCTCTCTCTCTCTCTCTCTCTCTCTCTCTCTCTGTGTGTGTGTGTGTGTGTACGGAAGAAAACATTCTTTCCAGCGGTAGAGAAAATGTCATTGCGAAATGTCTCCAAACGTGGGCGGCGTGCAAGAGGCTGCGATTTTTACACATGTACAGTCGTGATATGAAGTGATGTCGAAGCTCTCAGAATGTTTCGTACGGGAGCATTTGAAGGTAACGGAAGTGATGTTTATTTATTGTTTATGTTATAATGTTCCTTTTTAATGATAATCGATAATACGTTGTGATGTAAAACACGGTAAAATAACGTGAATTGAGAGAGAGAGAGAGAGAGAGAGAGAGAGAGAGAGAGAGAGACGGAATGACGTTTCGCAGAGGATTGCATGGAGATTTGTCGCCTGAGAACCGCCTGTCAGCCTAAAGAAGGAGAAGGAGCACAAGGAGAAGGAGAAGGAGGAAACATGGAAACATGGAAACGCAGGCAACAGAAAGCCTATTGGCTCATTACGAGGTTGCCCGCTTGGTGATTTAATCTGCTCGACAGCCTGGGGCCTGGGGAGCAGATGCACCTGACATTGAGGAGTAGATGAAAGCACCTCGATATTGAGGAGCAGATGAAAGCAACTCAATATTCAGTTTACTCCCGACGCAGCGAAGTGACGGTCGATTCTATATTTGAAGGAGTTGATAGTATTCGCATTTACTACTTCTGAAGGAAGATTGTTCCAGTGACGGATGATTCGGTTTGAAAAGAAACTCCTTCCGATGTCTGTGTTACATCGCTTAGACTGAATGGGTAAACCGTTATTTCTAGTTCTTAGGTTGGTTTGCAATTCAAAGAAATTGAGTAATCGACGTTATTGAATTTTTCAGATACTTGAAGACTTGAATCATATCTCCTCGTAGGCGTCTTTTCTCTAATGTAAAGAGATTGAGTCGCTTGAGTCGTTCCTCGTACGGTTGAGCCCTTAAGGTTGGTATCATTTTCGTGGCGCGTCGCTGAATCCTTTCCAGTAAATCAATGTCCTTTCTGTAATTAGGAGACCAGAACTGTACTGCATACTCGAGGTGCGGTCTTACCATGGAATTATACAAGGATAGCATCACGTCTGGCGTTTTACACTCGAAGTTCCTCGCTATGAACCCGAGCATAGTGTTGGCTTTGTTGTATGCTTTTTTACAGTGATTCGCGTGTTTCAGGTCACTGCTGATAGTGACTCCAAGATCCTTTTCCTCCTGCATCGCTTGCAGAGGTCTCCCATTCATGATGTATGTGTGGTTACTATTTCTGGACCCAATGTGCATGACTTTGCATTTGTCAACATTAAAAGACATTTGCCATTTTTCCGACCATTCGATAATGTGATTGAGGTCTTTCTGAATGATTTCGCAGTCGGTCTTTGTGAGGGCCTTTCCCTTCACCCTAGTGTCATCAGCAAATTTCGATATTGTGGATTTCAGTCCTGCCTCGAGGTCGTTGATATATATGATGAAGAGAATGGGTCCCAGCACTCCACTAGTGACTGGAAGCCAATCGGAAGGCTGTCCGTTGAGTAGTACTCGTTGTTTTCGTCGGTGAGCCAATCTCTTATCCACGCGATCAGATTGGCTCCAATGCCCGCCGAGTGCAGTTTCTTAAGGTCTCTCGTGCGGTACTTTGTCGAAGGCTTTCTGAGTCCAGGTATATAACATCACTGGGGATGTGGGCATCCCAGTTCTTATATATACCTTGGAAGAAGTCTAATAAATTCGTTAGGCAGGAGCGCTTGTTTCTGAAGCCATGCTGGGTGTCGGAGATTACATTATTGTCTTCTAGAAACTTAACAAGTTTGTCTCTAATAATCTTTTCGAGTATTTTTCCTGCCACTGATGTCAAACTTATGGGCCTGTAGTTTAATGCAACGCTTTTGTCTCCCTTTTTGAAAATTGTTACGTGTTGTTCGCCATCTTCCAGTCTTCCGGGACCTTTTTCAATTGAACAGACTGGTTGAATATGTTAGTGAGTGGCTGAAGTATTTGTTGTTTAAGCTCTTTAATAACCGCGGGGACAAACCGTCAGGTCCTGTTGACTTGTTCGTGTCGAGTTTATCCAAATACTCTTTCACTTCTTGGTCGCATATTGAGTCAATTTTCAGGGCGTGATTCCCTCGGCGGGTCAGGGTTCTCGGGCATGGTTTCGATGTTTTCGACTGTGAATACGGATGCGAAGTTACTGTTGAGGATTCTGGCCATCTGTTTACTGTCCTGAGTTGCAGCTCCAGTCTCGTCTGTCAGGGGACCAATATTGATTTTACTTTCTTTTCGATCTGATGTATGTGAAGAATTTTTTGAGTTTGTCTTGATGTCACGCGCTATTTGTTTTCGTAGTTGCGTTTACTACTCCGAATAAGGGTGCGACAAGCTCTGAGGCTGTTGTGGTACTGAGAACGGGCTTCGTCAGTGTCATTAACTTTCATTAGGTTATAATTCCTTTTTTTTAAGTTTACCGCCCTTTTTATTTCTCTGGTCATCCACGGTGGATCTACGGCACCATTTACTCGCCTGGGTTTCGTCGGCACTGTAGCCTTTTCTACTCCCAAAAGCTTATCTTTGAGGTTGTTCCACACGTTGTCGATTGTATTGTCGGTTAGGTGAAGTTGGTCCCAGGTCGCAGAGGGAAGCAGCTCACGGGCTAGGTTGAAATTTGCTTTTTTGTAGTCGGGTATCACTGACGGATTGTCTACGAGTTTGTGACTTATGTTGACATTGAAACGGATTAAGTGGTGATCGCAACCGTTAATTTTTTCACCAACTTCACAGTCGCGAATGAGGTCGGGGTCGCTTACTAATACCAGATCCAGCAGATTGTTTTCTCTTGTTGGTTGAGTTACAACTTGAGTGAGGAACGAATCCTCCACCATTTCTATAAGCCTGTTACCCTCTTGATCTCCAGTCAATTGTCCCCAGTCAATGTTAGGGCAATTAAAGTCCCCAATTATTATTGCTTCTTTACTTTGTGTTAGAGAGTGAAGCTCTTCGTACAGGGCAGTGTCATCGGCTGCCTGTTGTTTTGGAGGCCTGTATACGGTCGCAAGGAGGAGGAGGAGGAGGAGGAGTAATAGAAGGAGGAGTAAGAAGAGGGGGAGGAGGAGGAGGCGCTGCCGCCGGTGAGCCACGTAACGAATGAGGGCAATAGCCGGGTTGAGGCATGGCAGATAAGGTCTCCCTCTGGCGGGCCATTGCCTCTGATTAGCGTTTATGAGCGTCTACACGGCGGTGTTCAGCGATTCTTTACGCCGCCGCCGAAGAGCTTGAAACCTCCCACGCGTGCCGCCTCTGCCCACGCGGTACTGAAAACACTTATATAATACCGCCGATTCCCGGTAATGTATGCATCCCTCTCTCTCCCTCCGGACTGTACTGTTGCTACCACGGAAACCTTTACGTGTGTAGAAGGTTTTATAACCGGTGGAAATAGCAGTGCTTTCTCACTCCATTTTCTTGGGTCACGTCAGGTTGATTTTTCTGAATAAAACTAAGAACTAGGAATAAGGCTGCCTCAACAGGAGAGCTATAAAACAAATAATAGTAAAGAGAAGCCCTGCCATGGTAGACAACAGGGCTGCGTGAAAACCCTTATGATAAGAAATAGAACAATCGCACTTACCCCCGCGTGGAAGAGCGCCCGGTATTACTACGTTGAAGGGCGGCGTTGGATAAAGCTGTGTTGAAGGAGTCACGCAGGGATGCGGCTGTGCAAGATTATGTTCTGCCGCGACCGTGTGGTGGAGGTGGCGGCGAAGGTGAAACAACACAATCAAATGGAAAACGTGTTCATTGTTTCTTTTACAGCCTTACTTTGCAGCCTGCTTTGCGCTCACTCTCGGCCTGAAATTACATAACATGACGTGATGTCGTTATGTAAAAGAAAGCGACTCATACAACATTTTGACAAACTTCTTATGGCGTGAGGAAAGCATATAAGCAGAACAATTCCCCGCTTGAAAAAATCTTTGGAAGAGAATAAAATGGAGCGGAGTTCCGGTTAGATTTTTTTCTTTCTTCTCAGGGACGTCCTTGTTTTGAGTTATTCAACTTGTGCTACTGTCAGTCTCGGCTACCTGGTTTTACTGAAACAGAGGTAACAACGAAAATATGGAGGAAAATTATGAAAGCTTCTACTACTGTACTACTACTTCTACTACTACTACTACTACTACTACTACTAATTCACCTGCTGCTCTTACAACTACCGCTACCGGTGTTATTACTACTGCAAATTATTATCGTTACATTATTATTATCATTATTATTATTATTACTATAATTATTATTATTATTATTATCATAATTTTCATTATTATAACTATTACCATTGTCATTGCTAACTTTGCTGGAAAGTAGATCACGCAGGCAACCAACGACGCCCAAACATTAGTGTTACTGATTAAAATTTAATGTTTTTATTTATTTATTTATTTTCTTATTTTTGTGTGTGTGTGCGCTGAGTTTGGGTGGAATGTCTGGGTGTGATGGTGTAGTGCATAGGTGTGTGGCGAAAGTGGAGTGTGTTGGTGTTGTGCCTGAGTGTGTGGGTAGAGTATCTGAGTGTGTAGGGTGAATGTGTCGGTATGCAGATAGTGCCCAAGTGTGTGGAGTAAGGGGAGCGTGTGGGTAGATTATTTATGTGTGTAGGTTAAGTACGTGGGCAAAATGTGTGTGTGTGTGTGGTTGGAGAGTGTGGGTGAAGTCTGAAGGTGGAGTGCGTGAGTGAGTGAGTGTGGATGGAGTTTGTGGGTGTGAGTGGAGTGTGTGGGTGTGGAGTGTATGGGTGGAGTCAGTGGGTGTGTGAGTGGAGCGTGTGGGTGTGTGGGTATGGTGTGTGTGTGTGTGTGTGTGTGTGTGTGTGTGTGTGTGTGTGTGTGTTGTCTCTTAGTTAAGATTGTCCGGGCCACCACACACGACGGCTTCCCATTTCACGGCTCGTCGCGCTGGTGGTGGGATGGCGACGCTATTCTCCTCCTCCTTGTCTTTCTCCTCCTCCTTGCCTTTCTGCTCCTCCTTCTCCTCCTACTGTTGCTCTTACTCCTCCTCCTCATGTGCCTTCTCCACTTATTATTTTCTTCTCCTTGTCCTTGTTTTACTTCTACATCATTTCCACTTCTTCCTTTCTGTTGTCTTCCGCCTTCAACTATATATATTCTTTCTTCTCTTTTTCCTCCAACTCACTGTCTTTTCTGAAGCGTGCAGAAGATGTAGAAAGAGAATAAGGAGGAGTACGAAGACACACGGGGACATGAAAATATGGAGAGGCAGGAAATATTAAGCCTGTTGACTCACAACGAGGGGGCTTGCTTTAGTGCTTTCATTTGTTCGTCAGAGCAGGGAATGTACTTATTGTTACAAAAAATAACGGTTATTGCTATTGATAAGAGTTCATCGTTTTCGCACAAAAATTCTTTCGTGGGAAGTTTGTTCAATCAGCGGATAACAATGTTTGGCCTCTAGTTGTAGGAGTGAGCATTTCACGCGCTGGGTTGATATTATAATTCTTAAACTCTGATCTCATGAATACAGTGTCAATGAGTTTGAGCTCAGTACTTTTTTTTTTTTTTTTTTGCATTGCATTGCGCCGTCTTCCCTTGGATGTGGATCCTGATGGTCGGTCCAAGGCTTCTTTCCGGTAGGTCCTGATGGTCGGCCCAGCCCGTTCTGGCGCAGGCGAGTGTTTATAGTGGCGCCATTTTGCTACTGAATCAGATTAAATGGCAATCACAATCATTTAATTTATCGCCTACCTCACGGTCACATGTAAGGTCTAACGTTTGCGCACACAAACACACACACACACACACACACACACACACACACACACACACACATATACACACACACACACACACACACACACACACACACACACACACACACAGTTCTCTATTATTACTCCACGCGATAAGCTTATCAAGGCTCACTCCCGTGCCGGCGCAGCCCGGAAAGGCCGGGTCACTGCCTGCCTGGACACAAACTGATATCACGCCGGCAATACAGACACTCTGAGATACGACCCGACCGAATCACAGAACATGAAATAGACGCAGAGAGAGACCTGTCTGACCATTCATTACTAAAGGATATTCCAGCCTGCTGAAATGCAACATCATGAGTAATATTAGAAGAAACATGCCAATGATATATTAAAATAATCTACAAATTTTATTGCATTATTTATTCCTCTGAAAAGAAACAGGACTCTAATAGGAAGAAATAGCAAAAGCTTAGTGTTAAAAAAAAAAATCTCTCTCTTATCATCATCAGTTTTACATTTCTTGTCCTGCCCTCCCCGCATCACGCCCCAGTGTTCACGTGCCGGTGGGAAGAAACACTGCAGACCAGAACAGCCGCAGCGGCGCGTGGGGCAAAGAGGGGAGCAGACACACGCAACCAAACACCACTACCTGTGCTATCTGGCCGGTCAGTCACATCACCCTTGGTAGTGCCGGTGGTGCGGTGGTGGGACTGGTGGTAGTGGTGAGAGGTAGGACGCTGGGCTTATTAGGTTCTAATTTTCATAAACATTTTGTATTGAATTCCATTAAACTGAAGGACTCGACGTCATGATTTTATGTTCAAGAGAGTTTGATACCAATGCTTTAATTTTGTTAATTAATCAGCAGCGTGACATTTTTTCTTGTATTTCTGCGTATCTTGCAAGTACATTATAATTTCTTACTTCCAACATCAACCTGACCACAGGAACATCCGTACTACCACCCGCACTGACTTCCCTTCTTCAACACTCCTGCTTCAGCCTTTCTCCTTTCCTCCCTCTGGCTAACATCCAGAACTACATTTCAACATTTCAACCAGCACTTCTTTCATCACCACCATCACCTTTTTTTTTTTTTTTTTTTTAGACCCTACTTCCCCCAGCAGCCTCATCACCATCGCCACCGACACCTTTTTCTTCTTCCACTCCTCCTCCCTCTGGCTAAGCTACCTCTTCTTCCTTCCCGTTTCTTTCTTTAATACGTAACATTGCCACCTAACCCTCTTATATATCTACCACCATCTCTACCCTTACTGTGAAATCCATCACCGCCCTCCTCTCACCCACCATTCCTTTCTCTCTCTAAGCCATCTCCTCTTTCTTCCCGTATATTCCAAAGGGGAAGGTGACATCAGGCCACTCTGAGATCAATCTGAAAGCGTAAACACTATAAATTATCCTGAGTCACCAGCAGCCCGATAAATCCAGGAGAAACTCAGAATACCAACCCTGTCCAACATTTTTTTTCTTTCGTCTTCTCTACAATACTCCATTTCCCTTGACTAGGGCACGGGTTGAAAAATTTAGCCTTCTAGGAATAAATGCAGGTGGGGTTTACAAAACAGATGATGACCGAACCAGGAGGGATGGAATAGGAGAAGGGACTCGAAGGAATGAAATGGAAAAGGATTAGGTAGGTTGATACTTCGAAGAAAGGGAATAAGAAAGATTAATTGCTGGAAGAAAAGGAAAGAACAAAGGATGAAGGGAAGGGTGGGGGAAGGAGAAAGGAAGGTAAACGAGAACGAAGAGGGTATGGTAAAGAGATATAGAGAGGCGTAGAGGGTAAACGATGGAATAAATGAGAGGAAGCAAGAGAAAGAGAGGAAGAAGAAGGAAAGGTGAAAGGAGACCACTGTAATGCCCTAATGAACCTTTTAATTTCCCCTTTCTCCCTTCCCTAACGTAAGACTCTAACAAGGTCTTGGAAACGTTGTCTAATCCCTCTTCCCAGTACTTGGACCTTCAGCGAGGAGTATATACTTCCCTATCCTCATCACTCCTTTAACATTCTTAGTCCCCTCTTTTACCCTCCCCCGCCACACGCACATTTACAGCAACGCGTCACACTCTTAGTCCCCGTGGTACCCTTCCTTTGTCCTCCATTCAAGAAGTCGGGTTGTAGCACATTACCTTGAAAGGAATGACACCGTTTTCTCATTTTCTTAATCCCTTGCTAGTTCATCTTCACCCTTGTTCTGGCTTACTTAATCCTTGGCCTGTTTTTCTTCACCTTTTTTCCTCTTCCACATCCGCCGTCGTGGCCTCGTTTTTTTTCCTTCTTTCTATACTATTTCCTTTACTTCCTACACACGTTTTATACTTTTACCTTCCACTTTTTTCAAAAGGAGGATATATATATATATATATATATATATATATATATATATATATATATATATATATATATATATATATATATATATATATATATATGAGGAGAGCAAAGTTGTAGGCTTGTTCACCAGGCTGGCCAGTGAAAGAGGATGAAAGCCAAAGCTGGTGGTGAACATTGAAATCTCCTAGGATGGAGATTTCAGCGAAGGGTGATTGGGTCAAGATGTGCTCCACTTGAGAGTTCAAATAGTCAAAGAATTTTACATAGTTAGTAGAGTTAGGTGAGAGCTAAACAGTACAAATGTATTTAGTAATAGAATGACACCTCTCAAGTCGGCAGCCAGAAGGGGAGTCCTCCCTGGGATTTGACATGTCTTTTCAAATACCTAAATAATTTCTTTAACTTCAAACTCACGCCTCACCGAGAAATGCCGGTCGGTCAATTCAGGCGAGGGGACGAACCTCGGCAGGATTTTTGTTTTCAAGCCTAACTAACCGCCCCCAGAACAACTTTCATTCACGAGTAGATAATGCAAGAAATAACAACTCTTAAAACTCGCATAATATTTCCGCAGGATCTTAGAGGAAGTGCTTTAATCTGTTCCGAGGGTCACTAACGCACCCAATGAACTTATGAAATGCCTTGAGCAAGCAGCCTCGTTAAAAGCCGAGAGACTTTCTATTCTTTTCTCTCCATGTTTCCACGGTCCCTCCTCCTTATCACGGATTCACCCCACATTGTCTTGTATTCTGTTGTCGCCTCACGCACCACTGTTTTTCTCCCCCTTCTAACAGCGTCAGTGTTTCCTCTTCTTCTTCCTCCTCCTCCTCCTCCTCCTCTTCCTCCTCAGTGCTCCCCCTCAGCTTCCCTTTCTTCATGTTTTGCTCGCTTCCTATTTCTTCTTTCTTTAATATTTTCTTTTTGAGCAACATTTCTCTTCCCATTATTCTCTAATATGAGAGAGAGAGAGAGAGAGAGAGAGAGAGAGAGAGAGAGAGAGAGAGAGAGAGAATGTTGTTTATTACCTTTTTCTTTCTCTTATTCTCCCTTCTCCACCCATTCTCCCTCTCATCCTTCCTTGCTTCATCCTCGCCCCTATTCCTTTACACATCTTAAAGTTACTATAGCGACCCTTCCATCACTGTACAAACGGAAAGCTTAACTGGACGATTTTCCTCTCAGGTCTCCACATTTCGACCTTTAATTACGGTGGTGGTGATATTATGCTCTCTGTTGGTTTATTTTTTTATCTGTATATTCGGTTATGCATAGGCCTGAATTTAAAGTCTTCCTGTTAGTCGTGTATTGAATTTTTTTTTTTTTGTGGTTCTTTTCATCATATCCTTCTTTTTCGGTATGCATGGCTTTTTGTATTTATCAGTCTCTTTAACTTGCTCTCGGTTTCAAATACTAAATTCTCTTGCAATTCCTTTTTTTTCTGTTCCAGCTCTTTCTACTCTTCCTGGTATCGCCGTGGAAGCGCATTTCTCGGCAAGGTTCAGGTCTTCCCGCGCCATCCCTTGCCGGTCTTGGTATGGGTGACTACACGCGCGGCAGCCAATTTCTTCCTGGATTAATTACATTCCAGGTACGCTTCTCATTTCTTTGCTGATGTACCCCGATTAAGGTTTTGAAGCAGTGCATCGGCGTAAGGAGTTCCTGTTTGTTGTGTGTTATGCTCTCTCTCTCTCTCTCTCTCTCTCTCTCTCTCTCTCTCTCTCTCTCTCTCTCTCTTTTCGTATCTTCGTCTCTCGAGAGCTACCGTAACACTTGTCATTTCCTTCTTAATGCGCCACGAACCACTTTGTCTCCTGCTCTCGTTCCTCTTACGCTAATTAATCGTTCCTCTCATGAAATGCTTTTTTTTCCTTTATTTGAGTCAAATTGACAGAATTAAATTAACCATCACACTTACGTCCGATGACTCTGCGCACATCCCAGTCTATTCCATCCCGACCTTTAAGTTGGGATAAAAACGTACTTATTGTGATTATTTTCTTTCTTAATATCACCACCAATCACACGTGACAATGAACGCGTTTGAACCAATACACACTACCGACATGTCAGTACACTCTCTCCTTTGCTCCACATGTTTAAATAGAAGAAGAAAAAATGTTTACAAGTACGATTTCCTATAGCACATTTCCTTTCCTGTCTCTCCTGTAAATATTTCCTTCTCCTCGACTGTTTAGAGAAAAGGAAAAAAAGTATATTCATAAGCTTATTTCCCCTTACAAGGCTACTCTGTCTCGTCATCTCGTCATATTCCCTCTCCTTGTTGCAGCTCCTCTCCCTCTCTACAATCCGTCCTGTCACGGCAAATTCAGTTTCTCATTACCAACAACTCTCGATCGGCCTGAGTCAGTCGTCGACGAAACAATAAATGGGAAGGATATCACCCGAGGAAGGGAGGGGAAGGCTGGGGCGAGGTGAGGCTGTACGCGTACGCAGATGGTGGTTGGTGGGCCGGGAAGACTAATCGTGCCCTGAGACGCCGCTAATGGACACACACTGATTGCTTTCTAATTGTTTTTGGATGAACTCGCCGTGTTGAGTTGTGTGTGAGTGTAGGTGTGAGCGTGTGCGTGTGTGTGTGTGTGTGTATACGAAGGACGAATGCGCATTTTTTCTTTTCACCGATGATTGTCGTTGCTGTTGTGGTAGTTGTGGTTCTGATCTTGCAATGAGTACTGGTAGAGAATGAGCTGGGCGTTGTGTTGGTATATTAGGAAAGACAGCTTGTCCATACGTCAGCTTTGTGGATAGATTGTGTGCATGTCTTCATGAATAATATTAGACTTCATATCAGTGTACATGGAGGGAAATTAGAGCAACTATTTTTTCTCTCTATTCAATTAATTACCTCTCTCTCTCTCTCTCTCTCTCTCTCTCTCTCTCTCTCTCTCTCTCTCTCTCTCTCTCTCTCTCTCTCTCTCTCTCTCTCTCTCTCTCTCTCTCTCTCTCTCTCTCTCTCTCTCTCTCTCTCTCTCGTATCTCCCCTACAGGCGAGGCAGTTATGGAGTGGATGTGCAAGGGAACAAAGTGGATTAATTCTAAGTTTATATTCCCGAGGAGGCTGCACTGGGATTCTTAGGGGGAGGGGAGGGGTAGGGGGAGAAGCGGTTTGGATGGTGGTGGAATGGAGGGGAAGGGTGAGGGAGCGATATGGCAAACGGTGAAGTTATGAATGTTTGTGTGAAGTCCTAAATATGCTGAAGAGAATGAAAGAGGGAGGGAGGGAGGGGCTGGAGGGGAAAAAAATATATATATGTAAAGGAGGAAACAGTGAGAAATGGGAGGAATGGAAAGAAATACAAAAAAGGCAAGATGAGCTTAGAGTAAAAAATAAAAATAAATAAAGAATAATACAAACTTAAGCAGTAAAGGAGAATTTTACTTCAATATACTTTACTCCTGTGCTTAGTTTGTTCCGTAATCTACTGAACGTTTCATTGTACATGTTTCTTTTATACTACTGATCGGTTTCCTCCAGCTCTGCCTTTTCTTTTACCTTTTTTGTCTTTAATACCCCCGTCTCTCTCTCTCTCTCTCTCTCTCTCTCTCTCTCTCTCTCTCTCTCTCTCTCTCTCTCTCTCTCTCTTTTACAGCCCCTTCTCACAATGTTTCCCTCTCTCTCCTGCGGCCTTTCCTTCCCTGCTCTGGCTATTCTTGGCCTGCAAAATACTGACCCTTCGCTTCCCCAACAAAACTCTCAGCGGCCTGCCTCTCTCCCGCCTCCCTCACCTGCTCCCTGCTGGACCATTGCCCTCATTCTTTCCTTCCTTCCTTCCGCCTCACCATACACCACCCAACATTGTGCTACGCTTCCCTTATCATCTCTTCCTCCGCACCTCTTACCCTGCCCAGCCGAATCCAACCCTCTGTCGCTGCCTTAAGATTTTTTTCCTCATTTTTTTTTTTGTTGCAGCTCGTTATTTCTCTCTCTCTCTCTCTCTCTCTCTCTCTCTCTCTCTCTCTCTCTCTCTCTCTCTCTCTCTCTCTCTCTCTCTCTCTCTCTCTCTCTCTCTCTCTCTCTCTCTCTCTCTCTCTCTCTCTCTCTCGTCACAGAATTCTTTCACCAAGTTTTCTCCCTCCTCGTCACGGCCACACTTCCACGTTCAAGACCTTTTTATTTACTTCACTTTCTTTTCTTCTTTTTTTTTAATGTCGCTTTATCATGCCATCATTTGTTTTCCCACCGATCGTTCATTTATTCGCCTGGTTATACTTCACTATGAATGAATTTTGCAACATTCTCTTGCAGATTTCCTCATGTTCTTTATTTCGTTTTCGTCTCTCTCTCTCTCTCTCTCTCTCTCTCTCTCTCTCTCTCTCTCTCTCTCTCTCTCTCTCGCTCTCTCTCTCTCTCTCTCACTCTCTCTCTCTCTCTCTCTCTCTCTCTCTCTCTCTCTCTCTCTCTCTCTCTCTCTCTCTCTCTCTCTCTCTCTCTCTCTCTCTCTCTCTCTCTCTCTCTCTCTCTCTCTCTTTGATTGATAATGTTGAAATCATTATTAAATTATCACTTCTACTATTACTACTACTACTACTACTACTACTACTACTATCATCACCACTACCACCACCGCCACCATCCTTACCTCTATATAAAAGGTCTGCTGGAGGCCTCCGTCGAAGCCCGCCACGCACTCCACCTCGATGGTCTCCGTGGTCTGGTTGGCGATGAAACAGTTCTTGGGCGGGTCTGGGTGGCCTAGAGAGGAGAAGAAAGCAAAACGTTAACAATGCTTCTCCATTTCTTAGGCGAGGTGGGTCTTGTTGGTCATGTGAGTAAATAAATGAAAGTTAAAAATGGAAGAGAAAAATATGATTGAGACAATTTAATAGAGACCGAAAGATAGGAGAAGATACGATATGGAGAGACACAGACACACAGACAAACAAACTCCTGACACACGCACACTAAAAGGTGGATGACCGATAAACCGACGCGTCAATGACAGATAACCTGCACGCATGAGTCTTACATTCAAAGGAGGAGGAGGAGGAGGAGGAGAGAGAGGAAAGGAGGAGGAAGAGGAGGAGTGGAAGAAGGAGGAGTAGGAGGAGTGGGAGGAAGAGAAAGGAGGAGGAGGAAAATAAAGACGAAGAAGAGGATAAGAAAAAAAATATGGCTAAAGGATAAATAGACGATGTGTGAAGGGAAACGAGGCGAACGAGAGAGAAAGCAGCCATAATCAAGGAACAATTGTAACACCTTTCGTCCAAACAAACAAAGGGACAAAAAACAAAACTGGGGTCAAGTACAAAGAACGGTGTAAATAATTATAAATATCTTCGTGAAAGGAGAAAGTGAAGAAGCAGCAAACCTTCCCCCCCTCCCACATACCTGCGCTAGAGAGGACACACCTGGCTATCTTCCCATGCATCTCCCTCATCTGCATCTCTCTCTCTCTCTCTCTCTCTCTCTCTCTCTCTCTCTCTCTCTCTCTCTCTCTCTCTCTCTCTCTCTCTCTCTCTCTCTCTCTCTCTCTCTCTCTCTCTCTCTCTCTCTTATACCATTGATGCACAAAGTCACATAAGCAGCGACGCCAAGGCTTCCGCAGCATCCCTTGCCACACCTGACACACACACACACACATACACACACACACAGTTCTGGTCGGAGGAGTGAGAGAGATATAAAGTAGTGAAAAAGTTGGGTGAGAGCAGGGTGAGGTGAAGGCAGCGTAGCGGCGAGGTGAGGCAGGGAGAAGGTAAGGTTTGGGAATTTATATATAGGCAAGGAGAGGGCGTGGGCAGGGTGAGGCCTGGATTGGAATGAGCGGAGGGAAGGGCCAGAGTAGTGTGAGGGAGGGATAAGTGAAAGGTGAGAGCAAATAGGGTGGGAAGAAGACAGGGAGGAGGTGGTGAAGGCTAGGAGACAGACAGACCAGGGTGAGGTTAGGTGGGAGCAAATAGGGTGGGAGAATGAAGGCAGGGGGACTGATAAATGATGGTCAGGGCGGAGTGCCGGTACTGTCAGGGCAGGTCAGGGGGCGTCTGCATATTAAAGCGGAGTGGACGGGACCCCAAAAACCCTCGTGTGGCTCTAAGTTCCGCGCCGCTGCCGGGTCTCAGAGGGTTTTATCCAATTACGTTGTGCTTAATGCGGGAAATTAGAGTGGTCTGTTCAAGCAGCGGGCGGCGTGCTGGCGGCCCCTCCGTTGCGGCGACGACCACCGAGGCGTTAAGGATTTTATAATTATATATTGCTAGACCTGTTTTGTCACGAGTTTTCACTTTCTCCGTTAATTTGTTAGCGAATAGTTTATAGACTGCCTGCTGATGTGCTTTGTCGGTCTTGCGGTGGTATTCGTATTATTCTAGTTATATATGATGCTGAACCTCCATATTTACTTTAATGATCGTGACTTCTGTTTCCAAATGCGTTCGTTGTGCCAGTCTGTTATTTTTGTCGATTATTTATATATTCTTCTTTAATCTTTTCGTATATTTTACACTTTTATGAAGAGATCCCAATATATTCATGTCAATATACTCCCTCACCTGGATAACATAACCGACAACACCTAAACTTTGACTCCTAAAAATCACCAGAAAAGAAACATTGCTGCTGAAGGTAAGCTTCTAACGCTGCCTTCCCATATAATATACCGTCGGCGCTCATTACGTCTCCCTCTGCTTTCGATTTCACAATAAACTTCCTTTACACCCCTTCTCTCCCCTCCTCACCGCAACTCTCTCTCTCTCTCTCTCTCTCTCTCTCTCTCTCTCTCTCTCTCTCTCTCTCTCTCTCTCTCTCTCTATATATATATATATATATATATATATAAATATATAAATATAGAGAGAGAGAGAGAGAGAGAGAGAGAGAGAGAGAGAGAGAGAGAGAGAGAGAGAGAGAGAGAGAGAGAGAGAGATACCATCAGTAAGAGCAATGTGCACGATTAAACTAAAGGGCAAATATATCATTCCCAAAAATATATAACCATACCTTGTTATTATTTTAAGTATACATAAATCCTACGTAAATCATCATATACACTGCTTGACGTTCTCCATCTTGCCAAACGCGGCGAACTGAGTGATATGCGAATGTCACCGCTTATTTACGTGCTCTACACTGGTGGAGGCGAGCCGTACAAGGGAAAAAACTCGTACGGGAAAAAAAAACGTTCGTGTGGGGTGCTGCTTTACCTCGGCAGCGTTATGATAATAGTGATGACGGAGAGTCTGCTCGTGGCCGCTAACATCAACAGCGGCAGCACAGGCGCCCTCAAGAGCCTCTGGGAAGGGCCACTAATAGCCTTAACGTCCCTTGCAACACATGGCTCCGTGGCAGGGACGATGGAGGAGGAAGAGGGGGAGTGTGGGGGAGAGGCAATGGAGGGGAGCGAACTGTATAACGGTTCTATACTTCTCCCTCAGTGCTGTGGTTCGCCGCGTCTTGCAGCTTCCCCGTGGTGTCGCAGATTTTCGGGTCCTTCTTCTCCACGTCGTTGGTGCTAAAAAAGATGACGAGTGTTGCCAGTGCCTTGTTTTCCCTCTTGGGCAATATACCATCACTACCTCTTCCTCTTCCTTCCATTCTCTTCCTGCATCAAATACTCTTCTTCCAACTCTTCCGTGTCTCCTATTTCCTCTTCTCCACGTTTCACAGTTCATCCAACACTCACTTTTTGTTTTCTCTCCAGTTTCAACTGCACTTCATTTGCCTACTCCTCCACCTCCAAACTCACTGCCTTATCATTTATTTTATTCCATTTCCATTTTTTTTCCCGACTCTCAATCTCTACCTCCACACTCACTGTCTTTTCATTTTTCTTTCATTCCATTTTCATTTTTTATCTTCAATCTCTACCTCCTCCACACACTATCCTTTTTTTTCCTTTCTGGCACTCCGCTTCTTTTTCTTCTCCCCACCCACCATCTCCATCACACTTGTACATCACAGCATTTTCCCCTCGTTTTCTCTTTTGCGTCTGGAAATCTATGCTTTTCGCCCCCACCCTCCCAGCCCACTCTCACACATTTTTCGCGCCGTCTCGGTACAATATCGTCTCAGTTTCGGGCGTCAAGTTGAAGACGTGTTTCAAATTTCAGTGGCCGGAATTACCCGGGCGAGGAAACCAACACAGCGTGAGACCCCCTTCCTCATAAGTCTCACTTCGCTCTCCTCTTGTTCTCTGCTAAGGACCTCCTCCGTCTGCGTTGGAACTTTTGCTTCCAAACAGCTCTTGTAATGGATGCGCTTCATAAAAAATCCTCTGCCAGCAATTCGCCAGATGTTCACCACTATGTCGTCTTCGCATGCCCACCCTTCTTTCCTTTTTTTCTTCCTTGAGAAACTTATAACTTATACAGTGTAGCTCGGGGCCCTTAATTACAAGAAAGGCGTCCAAATACTTGAGTTGGTACAGCGGCAGACTGCGAAGATGATACCATTGTTGAGTGCACGGAGTCATATGCTAACGACTCAACTTCTTCAGTTATATAAAGGAGACGACTACGGGGAGATATGATACAGGTATTCAAATACCTAAATAAGTTCAGCAACGGCGATCACTTCTTGATTTCCTTATATAAACTCACCTGAGAACTAAAAATTTACGGTCTACCAATACTAACTAGAAGATGCAGTACAGACATTGGGAAGAGTTTCTTCCCAACTGAGTGAATGGTGACGCTGCTATGGCACGAGAACTGCCCAGGACACTTTGCCACCAAACGTTCAGCTGGCAGGGTGTGGCGTCACGTGGGTGAAGGGAAACGTTGGGTGGTTCTCTGTCGCCAAAGGGGTAGTGATAGTGATGTTGATGGTGGTGGGGTTGCCTTGCTTCTAATTAAGACATGCCTTGGTAATTTCTAGACGATAGCTTGAGAGGTTGTGGTTCCTCTGTTTTCCACTGCCGATTTTGCTTTATTTCCCATCGGTCGAAGAGTGAGTTGCATCATTAGAATAATACAACTATTTTGTTTCTCTCTCTCTCACTACTCCACACTGATTTTCTGCCACTTTACCTGACACTTTACCGCTTTACATTTATCTTTCCTTCCGGTTAAAAGTACGCTGTACCTATGAAGGGTGACCGCTCGTAACCTTTAAACTACAGTCCTAGACGTTTACTATCCTGGTCTAGAAAATTAATACTGATTTATCAATTTTCACCCTCCTTGATCACTACTAATGATTCCATAAAGGGTAATTTAAGGAGACACATATACAGATTTTTTTAGAACACTCATTTACACTCATGAACACACACACACACACACACACACACACACACACACACACACACACAAACACACACACACTAATGAGATGTGAAGAACCTGAGCGAGTTTTAAGTCTTCTTTTTACGCTTCCTTTTTTTTAACCACTTTAGGCAACTGAACATGAAAAGAAGAGAGAGAGAGAGAGAGAGAGAGAGAGAGAGAGAGAGAGACTGTTTCCTACGTTACGTGCAGTTTCTACGGTACATTATTACAAAACATTTAATTGAAATCATATAATTTTCTTCCTTTTCGTATGACTTTTAATGTATTTAAAGGAGATCAGTGTCGTGTGTGTGTGTGTGTGTGTGTGTGTGTGTGTGTGTGTGTGTGTGTGTGTGTGTGTGTGTGTGTGTGTGCGTGTGCGTGTTTCTAAGAACCCAATCATTTGTTTACCAATAGTCACAGCCTTCAGAAAAGAAAATCCATTTGCAGCTGTACTGAATGAAATATACAAATTGTACCTCCGATGTATGACCCATGAAGCAGATATATTCAAGATTTCAGAAGTGTCATTAAATGTGCAACAATAAAAATGCCTTCCAGAAGCAAATCACTTAACGTTTTCTTGTCGCCTCTTCCTGTGAACAATACCCGAACACAAAACACTGACTGCCTTGTCTTGAAACACCGGCATCGTATAATGTAAGGTGAGGGAGGATGAGGAAAAAGACAAAAAGTAGGAGGAGAAGAAGGAGGAAGAAAAGGAGAAACATGAAAACATGGACGAGCAGGCAACAGAAAGCCTGTTGGCTCATTACAAGGCTGCCTGCTTTCAGTGATTTAATCAATCCGTCAGCCACAGGAGTAGCTTCGGGAAGGATTAAAGCACTTGTGTACTTACTCTCGGATACGTTCAGTTCACTCCCGATACAGCAATGTGTCGATCAATGCGTTTCTTGAATGAGTTGATTGTCGCTGCGCTAACTACTTCTGCACCTCTATTCGAGAAATAACTCCTGCTGATGTTGGTATTGCATCGCTTTGCTTGAATTGTTTTTCCATTGTTTCTTGTCCCCAGGTTAGTTTGTAGCGTGAAGAGTTTGGAGTGATCAACATTGCTGAGATTGTATCATGTCTCCTCGCAGTCGTCTATTTTCCAACGTGAAGAGGTAGAGTCGCTCGAGTCGCTCTTCGTAAGGTTTCGTCCTAAGCGATGGTATCATCTTCGTGGCGCCTCGCTGTACTCTCTCAAGTAATTCAATGTCTTTCTTGTAATTTAAGTGCCAGAATTGCACGGCGTATTCCAGGTGAGGCCTTACCAGCGACTTGTACAAGGATAACATAACTCCTGCGTCTTGTATTCGAAGTTCCTCGCTATGAACCCGAGCATATTATTGGCTTTCTTACAGGCAGACTTGCAGTGTTTTGTTTGTTTCAAGTCACTCCTGATGGTGACGCAGAGGAAAAGAAGGAGGAGGAGTAGAAGGAGGAGGAGGAACAAAAGGAGGAGGAATAAAAAGAGGATGAAGAGATTGAACTAAAGTAGGAGAAGAGGAGGTGGATGGGACGGATAAGAAAAAAAAAAGAGGTAGTGATGGGTCATGAGATGCCTCAGGACAGAAACCATTGTACCACCATTGCCCAACTTTACTTCTATCCTTCCTTTCTTCTTTCCTCGCTCGATATTTATTTTTATTTTTCAGAAACATATTAACACAGCGAATTGTTGTATTGTGGGCGCGTTGAAAGTTTATTAAGCCTGCCCCGCCCAACCTCATTACCCCAACGTGAAGGTTCTTGCTATTCTCGCGCTGCAAATGGGTTCCCAACGCCCCCAGAGCAGGCAATTCCCACCCACGCACTCCCACCTAAGCAAACACACATTCACGTCGCTCTCTCTACCCGGATCATCTTCCTGCTTTCTTTCTCTTGCTTACTCAGCCATCATTTTCCGTCTCACTCACTCATGTCGCCTTCCGATGTCGTTTAATGTTCTTCCACCTAAACCTTCCCCCAAAATAATTAATCCCATCAATACTACTCTCCCACGCACTCATTCACTCACCCTCTCGTTCTGCTAATTCTCACACTCCCCCACACACCTACGTACTCAATCACGATCTTCAGCTTCCCTCGAACCATCAATGCAACACTCCCACGTCATTCCCACTTCGACGTCCGTTCCACATATAGTCTTCCCTCCACCCACACCCACACCCACACACATTCATCCAAGTTAATTTACTCTTGCATTATTTCTCTTTTATTCTTTCAGGGCGTAAAAATAGAAAGAGGTAAACCTGAAGCTTGCCACCAGACTGAACATTTGTACGTGTTTATTTTCTTGCTCGTGTTTTACAGTTGGATTTTTGTATGTTTTCTTCACCGCTCCTCCGCACTACAACGAAGAAAAGTTATCGAATTTATTGCTTTCTAAGTCTAAAAACATCCACTGACACAAGGAATTTGACATTGGTTCTCTTCTGTTTACCAACTTTTTGATCGCAGCAGACGAAACAATTAAACAAACAACAAGACCAAAGAATGCCTACAAATTAAGACCTTACAAAGCATATATATAAACAAATATTTTACTTATAAGTGAATTGGTATTTCAAAGACTGATCATTATCAACAATTACCATATTCATTAGCTTCCCGCGGCTAAACATTTTTATTATATACTTTTCGAATCACGAAGAAATCGATGTATTACACAGACATTCGAAAACAGGAGGAATAATAAACACGACCGACCGTCTGATCTCCGGCGTTGACCTGAACCTTTCCCTCTTGACTGGATCCTAAGAATCGACCGAGATAAGCAGACAGAAGTTCCCGGAGCCGTGCTAACACCCACACAAGCGTCCCCTTCCCACATACAAACGGTCACCCTTAGCCTATGGGACACCTCAGACAAATAGAACAGACCGGTAATGTCAAAGAGCGACGTACTATTTTGATTCCTCCTTTACATCTTTCTCCGCGGGTGTGACGTCTCCTCCTACTCTAGTGATGCGACAGTGACGACGCCCATGACCCGCGAGTAATGCGAGTTAGGACTTGAGGAGAAAACGTAAAGTCCATCTGGAAAATTGGTGTGTCGAGGCATGTCGTACCTTTGGCCGCAAAAGAGAAAAGCAGGAGTTTATGATTATTGCTTCCTCGCCAAACACTAATTGCGCTAGACCTTCCCGTGTGTGTGTGTGTGTGTGTGTGTGTGTGTGTGTGTGTGTGTGTGTGTGTGTGTGTGTGTGTGTGTTTTCTAATGCTTATGATGGCTGACTCTACGGCTTCCTACTTAGCCTCTGTCCGCCCTCACACCGACCCTTCATTTCTCTTTCCTCCCCCGCTGCATTGTGATGTCAGAAAAAGAAAGAAACATGCAACTTTTACTCAAGACCGTCGTTCCAGGTAAACAAAATATCAATACAGAAAGAAAACTTGAAAAAAATACAGAGGATAATATTTAAAAACATTAATGACCTTTTACCTTTTTCTTGTTTGTAAATATTCTATAGTTTGTATGTGTGCGTGCGTGCTTGCGTTCGTTCGTTCGCTCGTGTTTGTGAGTTTGTATTTTGTGAATACAAGTATGAATGTTTGTATCCTGTACAGTCCTCTGCCTTCCTGCATGCTTGTCTGTCTGTTCATCTGGCTGTGATTGTCTGTGAGCCTGTTTGTCTTTTTCATTGCCAGTCTCTTCCTGCATTTAAGTGCATCCATTTGCAAGGGTGTATGTATGTCTGTATATAAACGCATGTAACCGCCCCAGTGACTCCTCCCTTTACCCCCCCCCCACGCCCTTATCCACCACCACCACTACCACACCACCATTGCCACGACTTTCTGCTCGTACATCGTCTAGAAACACCCGTCATACAAGGATAAAGACACTCTTGTGTGCGGTCGTTCCCTCGGTTGCTCGGCGAGTCTGTCGGTTGGTCGGTGGTAGGTCGGTCGTATCTGTTTCACTGTGAGACAAATACTTTCCGTCCGCGGTCGGTTAGTCGGCGGCAGGTCGGAGGTATCTGCTTCACTGGGGTCCGGTGCTTTCCGTCCCGTTAATAAGGCGGCGTATTCCGTGTCGGCCGCCGTAAATATGAGAGGCGAGAGGGAGGGAGGCTCGCGGGACCCCTATTACACGGATTGTCTAATTATTTCTGAATAAATTGTCCAACTCTAATCCCGCGTGGAGAGAATTGTAGGTCAGCCGGGGATCAGGAAGGAGGAGGAGGAGGAGGAGGGAGGGAGAGGAGGAAAGAGCAGGGATGGGGATGCAGGAGAGAAGAGAAGCGAGGGAGTAGAGAATGAGAGAACAGCAACAACAACAACGACCAGATAAAACCAGACCGCGTAGGTAAGCCGAGCGGCCGCGCCACCTTACGTAATCACACTGAGAGCAGAGTGCACGGCGAGCCTCGCATGCGAACACCCGACAATCTACCAATGGACTAATTGCGCTATATTTTATTCTGCCTCTCGCAACATAATATTGCAGTGTGGCGGGCTGGTCGCTGGCACGGTGGATTGTGATGGGCTGGAAGGGGATAAGCTCGTACTGGGTTAGTTATGCATTTTGTGTTTGTATTGCGTGTGTGTGTGTGTGTGTGTGTGTGTGTGTGTGTGAGAGAGAGAGAGAGAGAGAGAGAGAGAGAGAGAGAGAGAGAGAGAGAGAGAGAGAGAGAGAGAGAGAGAGAGAGAGAGAGAGAGAGAGAGAAGTAATGACGTGAAAGAGAATAAATAAATAAATACTTGACAGGAGAAATAAATACAAAAAAATATATGAAAGGAATAACAGGAAAGACAAAGAAAAGTTGATGCGTGATAAAAAAAAAAGTCAAAAGAAAATAAATGAGAATAAAACAGTACGACCCTCACTATTTATAGAACGAAACCAGAAGCAGATAGATGATATTTATGAACCTATGAGTGCAACATCCGGAAAAGGGATGGAAAGAGGAAGATAAAGCGGGTGGAGGGGCTAAGAAAGAAAGGTAGAGACATGTAAGGAGAGGATAGAAGGTAAAAAGAACGGAAGAAAAAGGGGAGAGGAGAAAGAATGGACTGATAAGAGAAAAGAAGAGGAGGGATCAAGTGAGAGAAAACGAATTATAACCACTAAATGGAAGAAAAATGAAAGGAGAAGAGGGCGAAAGAAAGAGGGGAGATAAAGAGACTAAAACGGAGAGATAAATAAAGGGAAGAAGAGGAATATGGAAGAAGGAAGGGGAGGAGGTGAGGTGAAGGAGAGGGAAGTAAGGGAGGTAGGTAAGAGTGAAGGGGAGGAAGGAAAGGGAAGAAGAAGGGACATGGAGGGCTGGTGGTTGAGAAGGAAGGGAGATGGGAGGACTAAAAGGGAGAGATAGAAGAGAGGGAAGAAAAGGAGGGAGTTAAAAGAGGAGAGGGGAAGAAGGGAGGGGAGGATGAAGGGACGTGGAGAGGGTGGGTGGTATAGAAGGGAAGGAGATGGAAGGAGTAGAAGGAAGAGGTAGAACGGAGGGAAGGAAAGGAGGGAGCTAAGAGGGAAGGAAGGGGAGGAAGAAGGGACGTGGATAGAGCAGGCAGTCTCCCGTTCGACAGTTGATAATTGCTGGGGAGGGCGCCGCGCTGACCAGGGTCTTGGGCGCTGACTTCGTGCTGAATTAACAGCTCATTCCTCTCCTTCCCTTCAGCCCTCCTTCCTCTCTGTGTTCCTTCCCACCTCCTTCCCTTCTCTCAGTCCTTAGGGTCACTACACGCGCGAGGATGAAGGAAGAGAAGGGGATGATGAAGGAGAAATGATGACAGTGGAGGAAGATTAGGGATGAAAGGAGCATGGAAACATAAAAGAGCAGGCAACAAGGCAGATGTAAAAGGATAGTGCTACGTTGAAATTTTCCTACGGTTCTGCCTGTCTAGTCTCTCTCTCTCTCTCTCTCTCTCTCTCTCTCTCTCTCTCTCTCTCTCTCTCTCTCTCTCTCTCTCTCTCTCTCCTAATCCTTCTCTTTCTTCCCCGTCATTCATCCTCTGACAAAATATTTTCACCAATTTTCTCCCTCATCCCTTCCTCAATTTTCCTGACGCCTCCTCTGCCCTATATTCCTTCTTTTTACCACGCACCCACCCACTCGAACACACACACACACACACACACACACACACACACACACACACACACACACACACACTCTCTCTCTCTCTCTCCCTCAGGAAAATAATGGCTAGAATACACAGTGGAGATCAGAGATGACAGTAATTGGACGTCAAATATGGATGAAAAATTAGTGGGGAGGGGGATAAGAGGGTTTTGGGAAAGATACAGAAGATAAAGTGTGATGGGGGGAGATAGGGGGAGGCAGGGAAAAAGGGCGAATGGGAGGGTGAGGGGAACGGAAGAAGCAGCAGAAAAAAACAAAAAACAGAAGCGAGATGAAGATAAATAGTTTGTGGAAATAGAGTCGGAGGGATGTGACATGGACAGAGGGATAAAAGAGGATCATAAGAGTTTAGATTAGTAGATATGGAAAATTTGAAACCTCAGATGAAATTCAAGGAAGGCAAAGTAAATAAAGACAAATAAAGATCATAATAAAAAAAAGGAATAAAAACGTTGGCATGGTAAAATGAAAGGAAAAACTAAGTATAAAACAGGACGGTTGGTGGATAAGGAGGGAGAAGGAAAAAAAGGGGAGGTGTGGCGGAGGAGGGGGAATGAGGGAGACGGGATGAAGGTAGGCGTGTGCGCGAGCTCACACCCACCCACGCGCACACACACACACACACACACACACACACACACACACAGAGCACTCAAATGTAATTGCGCCTCGAAGAGCTTTACAGTCACGCACACACAGCCGTTCATATTAAGTGGTCTCGGGAGAAGCATAAAAAAGGTCAATGTATTTACAAGCAGTGCAGCTTCCGAGAATTACTGAATTACATGCGACGAGGCGCAGCTGTACCCAGCTCGTCCGTCCTGTACAAAAGAAAAAAAGAAAATAAAAGATAAATAAAAAAGAGTAAAGCGTAATATACTTGATTACTACAAAACTATTTAAAACTGCATTTTTTTCTTAGAAAACACGCTTTTTTCTAACGAATATTATTTGTATGATAATTTCACAAACTCAAAAAATGATAACGTCGACATTGGTGATAACTACACACAGGTATAGTGCCTCAAATGTGCCCTAAATAGCAACAAGAGAAGATGGCACCACTATAAACACTTGCCTGCGCCATGACGGGCTGGGGCCCAACACCGTCCGGGCCCCTCAAGCAAGCCCACCAGCGCTATAGGCGTAGAATTAAAAAAAAAAGAAGCCTGTCCAGAGATTAAGTCACAGCACGTGACATTGTAAATGTAGACTGGCAATCTTGTAACACGCAGACGCTGAAACCCAACGTGGGCTACGACTGACAGAAGTGTTGATTTGTCTGACAGAACTGCTTAAAAAATAATACTCATTTATTTTTAACAAATGGCATACCTTAGTCTTCACCTCAAAAAAGTTTGTTTGATCGAAGATAAATAAAAGATCTTGTCCATATTTTTTCCTCTCTATATGGTGCCATTTTTCTGCTTTACCTTTTGCTACATTTTTTCCCCGCGATACATCTATATTATGTTTGTCCGGGAGGCGTTTCCTTGGGTGTGGTGTTCCCTCGAGCCAGGCAATTAACGAGTCGTGTTTGCCAAGCCAAGCATTATATAAACAAGGTGTTCATAAGGCCAGGTGTAAGGTAAACTATGTGCTCGTCAAGTTAGGTTTAAGATAAGCCAGGTGTTCGTCTAAGCTCAAAAGTGTAAAATAAGTCAGGTGTTCGTCAATCCAGGGCTACCGTGTCAGGCGTCCATCAAGCTAGGTCTTAGACAATCCCAGTGACCGTCAAGCCAGCTCTGAGATATGCTACGTATCTGTCAAACCAAGTGTAATACAAGTCAAGTGTTCGTCCAGCCATGAGTTCGCCGCGCCAGATGTGCGTCAATCCAGGTGTAAAATAAGCTAGGTGTTCGCGAGCTACGTATGTGAAAGAGGAGCCAAGTGTTCACCGCGACAAGTGTTTTCCTAAAATATAACTCAAGCAAACATCACATCCAATCCATCAAATCCAATCCCACCAACGTCAAGATTCTCATCGGCCACAAATTTAACGCTTTTTTTATTTTTATTTTTTTATTCAGCTTCAGTGACTGAAACATCAAATGTGCGGCGGAGTAGCACATTAACAAAACGAGATGAGGATGAAAGTCCCTCCGCGGCGGCCTGGTATCGGCGACGGCAACGAAAACTGCCCGATGATGTATTTCCGATGTGGATTTTTTTAAACGCTCAGAACCGACACTTAATATTTTTTTTCTGACCACAAATAAAAAAAGGAATCCTCAAATCATTCCATTTAATTGAAATTGATATCCCGTTTTTATAGTGTAAGTAAAAATACTTTTAAAGGTCAAACAAATTCAGATAATTGCATTTCGACTACCCTTTGCGCTGCTCTTCCTTCATTTTATTTTATTGCATTCATAGGTGCAAGTCGTTTTTAAATCCATACAAACTGAAATGTGTGTCGATTTGAATCTCATGTTTCAATTTTCGCTTGTGGACGAAAGTTGTTTATATTATCTTGACACTTTAGGCGAGTAGAGTATTCAGGCGGCTTTCATTTCAGGGCAAGCTGATATATATATATATATATATATATATATATATATATATATATATATATATATATATATATATATATATATATATATATATATATATATATATATATATACATAGGAAACTAGCTACACCCCCCCATACCCCCCCCTCCCCCCCCACACACACGTCAGTCAGATACACAAACAGATAGATAATTACGAAAAAATTATTATACATTCAGGACAGAGCTCCTCTTGACCTTCTCCGCTTCAGGTTACTTATTTATTCATTTTCGTATTAATGGCAGCTATTCATTATTCATTATCAAATGCACAGCGGTATAAATTTTGCACAGACATAAATAAAACATAACACATAAATGCAGATAAATAATAAGTGGTATATTTTTTTAATACCTTACTGACCTTTATGTCTGTCCATGTTATATAATTTTATATTCTTTTATAAACATCGACAGGTTGAATGTCTGTCAATATTTTTTGCCTGTGTTTGCCTGTCCTCTTTTCACTAGGATCTCTCTCTCTCTCTCTCTCTCTCTCTCTCTCTCTCTCTCTCTCTCTCTCTCTCTCTCTCTCTCTCTCTCTCTCTCTCTCTCTCTCTCTCTCTCTCTCTCTCTCTCTCTCTCTCTCCCCATGTCTTGAATCCTCGTCATTTCTCCCCATGTTCCCGTTGCTGCAGTGTAAAAACAGCACATTACGCATAACATTTTTTCATTTGGCTTGCCAGAACAAAACTTTAGTCACAGTTAGCCTTCCCGCCCTTCTCGAGCCCCTCGCGCTGCTCCCTCACAAAGTTCTTGACTTTATTGACTTCAACAATGCCTGGGAAAAGAAACCCTGCCATGGCATCCTCCACCGGGTAACGCAGGGGACAGGAAGCCGGCCAGAGGTCATTACTGCACGCGGCGCGGCTCAGTGCGACGCGTCGTCAGGCATAACGAAACACTGATGATGATGATGATGATGATGATGATGATGCACAAATTAGTTTTACTCTCCAGGTAAAAGTACTTTTATGAAGAGCAACTACACTTGCAATTCCAATCCAAATTCTCTTCGCCACTGACAAAGCTGCTTGTCAACGGATGTGCAAGACTGACTTTTGTTTCTAGCACTTCAGTGAATGACGAAACTGTTTTCAAACCATTTTTGCAATTCCTGAAACTCACTCAATTGGTCTTGCATATTTTCAACATGTGATTAGAGCAAATACGTTGCCAAGTTTCTGTGAGTGCAACTACAAATTGGAGTGATTTTTGTATGAAGATCTATTTCCTTGCATCAGTTTCACTTGATTTACATCTCCAAAAAAAGCAGTACTAATCTCAAAATAATATACGTAGCTATTTTTTTTTCATTGTAATTGTTCACAGTTAATGAGATAAATATGGAAAAAAGTTTCTTCCATTGTTCTCAGATCTTACTTGACGACACCGCAATACAGCGCCAGGTCAACGACCGTGCCTGGGCGTTGCGACGGCTCGCTCCCCGCTGTCTGGGTCGCCACGGTAACAATGTCCGGCAGGTGACTCTTAGCCGTGGCTGTCCACAACATATCCTTTCCTCAGTCGATTAGGCACAGTGCAAAAAAGCCATATCCATTTGGCCCAGTTCTCGTTAGATGGTCGTACGTGTGTTACGATCTCGTCGGTAATGTCCAGGGCAGCACTCACTCACATTACATATCGTCCTGCCGCCTCAGTAAGCAGGCCACAGGGGCATCGAGGCCACGTGTAGAAGCAGATGAGCGTACGCGAGAGACGGGCTGAGTCGTCCATTGTATCGTGTGATGTGATTTTAAGGAGGAGCGACAAGTGGAAGAATGGTCCAAGGGGAGAGGGGGTGGCATGGGAAGGGAACGGGGATGGCTGGCTTCCAGGAGTGTTGTCTTGTTGTTTGTGGGTGTGTTGGCGAGCCGCGGGTGTCGGAGTGTGAGCAGCGTGCTTCACATAATGACGTCTGAAGGTTAGTCACAGTTAGCCTCTCCACCTTCTCGAGCCCTTTGCACTGCTCTCACCAAGTTCTTGACTTTATTTTCTAGGCGCCATCGTGCCTGTCCTCCCTTGCCGTGGTGTGGCATATAATAAGCATAATTTATATTCTAATCGGACCGGTAATATGCTCAAATCATCCACCGGCAAATTGGTTTCATTATGGGAATTATTTTCCGCTTACGTCTGCGTTAGGCGTTGATTGAATGATGTGGTCATTATCTGTGTTGAAATTGTCTTTTTACAGAATTAATGACATGGGACATGAGGAGGCCCGGGTGCTGGCCACCAGTACGTTTCGGATGGCCGGGTACTGACCACAGCGCAGTACCGCTTCGCTCCTCTGCCTTCCTGAACCACAATTATTCAGCGCTGCATTAATGTTACCACGTAGTCTTCGCTCGAGATCGCCTTCTAGAAATCCTCAAAGCGGAGCACCGCCAAAAGCCTTACTGAAATCCCTTGGTGCCACGGCCCTCACGCTCAGACCTACCCACAGAGACTGGCGGCCAAGCTGCTGACACGCGGAATGACAGTAAGCTGCTTAGACGCTATTTCTCGGGCACAAACAAATGTTGTCAGGTCCACAAAGCCTGTGACCTCAGTATGTAGTCACCGTAATGAAGAGTAACGTTTTGTTCATTATTATTAAGCATTCAACGCTTAAAGCTCACTGAAAATTAAACTGAATTATTTTTTTTAGTCAATACTAGTCTGGAAAGCAAGAGGTCTTGTGCGCGGCATCAATTTTTCTTGTAAGGAATTTTCCGTTTGTTGTGTAAAAAAAATATGAAATGCGTCTTAAGAACACAATAAAACCTCGCAAACTTCAACTCAGGCGGCGGAAGAGAAGCAAGAATCTCTCGCTTAATTGTGAACTGTTTGCCGGAGGAAGGAACAAAACAATAAAACAATAAGTCTCCCTCGGGCCGGAACGTAATTACATGGCATTCACACGCCCCACGGCCTGGGGCGGGAATAAAAATTCGGATGGAGCTACATTCTAAAGAGAGAAAATAATAAACTGCAAAAAATGCCACGGATTAATAAGTAGGCACTAAAGAGGAAATGACTAGAAGGGAAAGAGAAAATAGGAACATCTGTTAACATTGCTCAAGTCTTTCCGCGCACAAAAAGTATAAATGAACCTCTACTACTAGTCACACAACCTACAACCACCACTACCACGACGACCACCACCAAAACCACCATGACAAACACCACCACCACCACACTAACAGCACGTATCACCACCAAATTCATCCTCATGACCACCCCTACCAACACAAAAATAACACGACCACCACCACCAAGACCTGTCTCCCCTCCAGACACACACTCACCTGCCGGGATGATGGCGAAGGCGCACGGCACACTCTGCTCGCCGATGCTGTTGAAGGCCCGGGAAAGCAGCGTGCCGTAGTCCAGGTGGCTCTCCGGGGCGTATAGCTGGCCACCGACACGAGGTCCTGCGGGGGAGAAAGGAAGAAAAGTGAGTATAAGGCGAGGCACTGTAACGCAGGACAGGGCAGAGCAGGGAAGGGCAGGTGAGGTTGGGAAAGGGAAGAAAAAGGCAGTTAAGACGGGGCAGGGAAGGGGAGGAAACGGAAGGGGAAAATAGGGAGAGTATAGCAGAGACAGGCAGGGCAAGAAATGACAGAAAAGGGCAGGGTAGTACAGAGCAAGGTACGGCAGTGCAAGGCAGGGTAAGGCAAGGCAAGGCAGGACGGGGAAGGGTAGAACATTGCAGAGTGACGCAAGTCGGAGCAGATGTGTATAGCTGACGTGTTAAGAATAAGATGACAGTGAAAAAGACAGAAAAGCAGACAGACAGAAGAGGCTGACACAACATTTACCCCTCAACAGTAGTAAAACTTGAATGGACAACTTAATCCGTATGAAGAAGCGTATGAATCCGTATGAATCGCAAGTTTCTTAACAGAGGAAAGTTTGTGAAGATGAAGTGCTGTAAGGATGAGGGAGAGAGGGAGACCGAGAAGCGACAAGGGAAGATGGAGTGGATAAATATGAGGAGGAGGGGGAGGTTTAGGCGTAGGAGGAGGGGGGGGGGAATAGAGAGAGAAGAGAAAGGAGGTGGAGGAGGAGGAGGAGGAGATGGAATCGAGTTGGAAAAGATCAAGACACGGAAACAAGACACATGGACGGGATCAAGGCGGAGGTGGGAACAAACGACAAAGGACAGAGGTGAGAAAACTAGGCAGAGACGGAAAGTTGTAAAAAGACAGACTCACGAGGGAGACGATCGACCCAAGGAATGGAGGAACACGGGGAGGAAAACCGACAGACACGGCGCTTGACAGAGGCCCGAAAGCAAAGACGTGTCCAGGAATAACGATACAAACACAATCACCCCCACACACACAGCCTTCGTAAACAGCAGACAGTCTTTCCCATCGGCTCTCCTTCGTTCCATTCCATCTGCACGTCCCTCCTGATCCTCTTCTTCCTCCTGACACCGCACCTTCCTTCCTTCCTTCCCGATTAATCATGTTCCTCGCCTCTTACCACCTAACTCACCCTCGCCATCATTTTATCGTCCTTCACGCCATTCCTGAGCCTCCAATTTATCAGTCCCTCTCTTCTCCTCCCTTCGTAATCCTTCCACTGTCGCCTTTCCTCTTCTTCCCCTTCACTACAATCCCATCGCCCCTGCACCTTCTTATCTCTCTTCCTTCTGAACGGTTAATGGGGGTGGCAGCATGAAGGATTAGAGGTCACTGTCTGAAAAATATAATTCGTGGGAAGATTTATTGGTGGTCAGTCGCTGGGAACTCAATAATTGCTTCCAGGAAATACAACTCCGTCTACACTCACTTACGCCAAGTTTAGTGAGCGCAAAAATAAAGCCTCGAAACTCCTATAAATCGTGACTGGCTCGAAATACTGAAACGACCTTTTTTTTTCATAACTGCCAAATACCTGCGAATGATAATACCGTTCGTGCCACGCAAAGGTTAATTACAGGTGTGTGAAAGGAATGCGAGGAGCTGCTTGGTGGTGGATGTGTGTGTGTGTGGGGGGGGGAAGGTGAGATAAGGTGGTACTGGTGGTAATTGTGGTGGTGTTGAGAAGAGAGCGGTGGTGGTGGTGACGATGGCGGCAGTGGTGAAATTCAGTGGTTTTCGTGATGGAGGAGTGGTAGTGGCGGAGGTGGGGAAAGTAGGAGAGAGAGAGAGAGAGAGAGAGAGAGAGAGAGAGAGAGAGAGAGAGAGAGAGAGAGAGAGAGAGAGAGAGAGAGAGAGAGAGAGAGAGAGAGAGAGAGAGAGAGAGAGAGAGAGAGAGAGAGAATTATAGTTCAATCAATTAAAAACACACTACTTAATGAATTTTTCCCTGTCACACCTGCACACCTTCACGCTCACACCTGCCTATCTAATTAATCCTCCTCCCCTTCCACCCTCCCCTACCATCAAACATGTCGAATTAATTGTTTTCCTTCATTTATTTTATCATTCCATAATAAAATAATTTACATCTTATAATTTCAGGGATGATCATTAGTAAAAAAAATGCCATGGGTCTTAGTTTTTTGCTGAACTAACAGAACTACCATTTCCTTTATATATACACCTTCCCTTCCCCTGTCTACCCAGCAGCATGTTATTATTGAGTGTTATTATTTACAGGGAAGTTTTCAATTCATAATTCAGGGTACTTACATCCAGGAGAGTCTTCATACAATATGCCTCTGTTTCTTCCTCTTTCCCTTCATTCCTTTGCCATTATTTTCCACTTGCTTTAGGGGACGTGGGGTCATATTATTAAACATTTCGTCGCCTAAGCTCAAACATTTAACTAGGCTTTCGTAGGAGTTGTGGGCTTCTCCAGGGATAGTTTTTTGACCCTGGAGGTAGTTTGGCAAGGCTTTTGTACCATGAACTCTGGAAAACACTTATGAGAACCCATTTAACCTCTTTTTTGGGCTTTAGAAATATTCGGTGTGTAAGTTGGTAGCGTCTAAGGATACGGACCTTGATTAATAACTCGCTCGTTTCGTTTATTGATGCTCATTGATTTTGTTAAAAGAGCAAACTAAATTGTCGCTAGGAGGAAAGAATAAAGTTTAACATATATTTTTGTGTTTGTGTTTTCTTGTCTTCGGTTCATTTTATATTATTTTTGTTCCAGTCACCTTCAGCGACTCCTTCACCGTCACCCCGTCAGTCCGGCGCCTCAGTCTAATTTTTTTCTCTTTTTTTTATCTCGTTTTTATTTCTACTTTCCCTGAATCATAATATTCTAATGGCTATTTTATCCCAGGAACTAAGTTAAAATGCGTGTCTTTCATCATAAAATATTTTTCCTCCTCACCTCATTTTATTTCGGTCACTTTTTTCCTCGTAAATAAATAAATAAGTCCTTTTATCCTCTCATTCCCATTACATCTTTCCATCTCGTCCCCTCCCTTTTCCTAAACATCATTCCTTTCCTCAACATCTTTCCTTTCAACATCCTCCCTTTTCCTAAACATCTTTTCTTTCAACATCCTCCCTTTTCCTCAACATCTTTCCCTTCAACTCGTGTCACCTTTTCCTCAACATCTTTCCATCTCGTCCCCTCCCTTTTCCTAAACATCTTTCCTTTCAACATCCTCCCTTTTCCTCAACATCTTTCCCTTGACCTCGTGTCACCTTTTCTTCAACATCTTTCTATCTCGTCCCCTACCTCGTCTCCTACCTGAGTCCCCTCCCTTTACACACACCTTTTGTCTGCTATCCACACTCTTCACAGTACATTTATCCTGCTCGGAGCTGAGACGATAAGTCCACGGGGCATTATCTTCATATTTCTTCGCCATTTCCTCTCCTCGCTCATTCCTTCACGCCCTCTTTCCAAGCCTTCCCCTTCCCCTCGCTTCCTCTTTCCTTCTTGAGTCAACTTTTGCAGGTTCTTTATGCTGTTTTTTCGTTCGTTTTCCTCCTCCTCTTTCTTTCTCTTTTATTCTGTTCAATCCATGAAATGCGTATTTCATTTCACGTTTGTATAACTCGTCTTTTACCAGTAGTTTCCTCCTATTGTGTGTGTGTGTGTGTGTGTGTGTATATATATATATATATATATATATATATATATATATATATATATATATATATATATATATATATATATATATATATATATATTTTTTTTTTTTTTTCGCATTAAAAAAGTAATATTTTTTTTTCAGTACTGTTCTATTCACTAGAATAAATGTCTTTTCATAAGTATAAGAAAAACTGTGTTAAACTTATTTCATTTACATTGCGTTATCCGGACTAAAGTATTCATAAGCTTGATGACTATTTTATGTTTCTCTCTCTGGTATACACCGACATCCACGGCCACTTCTCACTCACCCTCGTTGCCGCCGCGCCGTCCCACACGTCACGCCAGTCTGCCAAGGTCTTCGAGGACACGCAAACGACCGAAATCCCTGACGCTGAACAATCGCCGGGCAGAGCCTGAGAAGCGCCGCGGGACTCACTCAAAACTGTATTTATGACGAGGCGGCGGCGGCGTGCCGTTAAAGGGGATGTGTGGGCGTAGTCGCGGGAGGTGCCGGCTGGCTGGCGCCCTACCTGCGCCAACCCGCCGTGTGATTTACCTGTCATTTGGAGGGAATGATCCGCTTACCTGTCTGCCGCCTCGGGTTAAGTAATCAGGATTAAGAGTTATTTTTTGAAGAGGGGAGTGAAGCGGTGAGGCAGGTAAGGCAAAGGTACAGACTTGCTGGAGACCTTAGGACCAGCGTCACTCCTTACCTGTGAGGTGACGACGGAGGAAGGGATGGGCAGGTGCTCCGAGGTGTTGTTGAAGATTCACCTGAAGGTGACGGGGCTCGGGCTGGCCTCCACCTCGCAGGTGACCCTGGTCGGCTCGAGAAGCGCCGTGCCGTAGATGGTCTTGCTGTGGGCGCGGCAGTACGGCTTGTCTGGGGGCGGGGAGGAGCCGGGGGGTTAAGGGGACGGAAGACTTGGTGCTGCCTTTTGTGACACACACACACACACACACACACACACACACACACACACGCAGGAACGCCATGGGTGTGGCTATTATGCCTCCTGCATTGAACTACATAGTCGACCTAATTTATTTTTTCATTCAGCCATTCAATCTGCCTCCACATAAACACACAGGGAGTAAAAAAAGGAAGTACATTTTGTTCTTATTTAATACCAAGTATATATATATATATATATATATATATATATATATATATATATATATATATATATATATATATATGTATTTACTCCTATGGGAGAGATAAAAGTAGTAGGAGTGTGGCTTAATGGGGATGTAACATAATTGATATGGTGTACAAATCCCCCGTTGCGCACTGACGGAGGTTGCGACTGAGGGACTTGTTGACAAACTGATGTGTGTATACCCGCGGGTGCTTGCAGCATTTACAATCAGTGTGGGGGCATATTGAGCGAATGAATGAGAAAAAAATTAGGTCACCTCTGCAGTTCAATGCAGGAGGCATAAAAGCCACACGATTAGTGTTCCTCCCCTCTCATCACGCAGCTCAGCCAAACACGAAAACAACTCATGCTTCAGCATGCCTTCTGATTGATACAAAAGCACATAGTTAATCAACGTAATAGTAACAATATAATGATTTATGAACCGAAAGCGCTGCAGCTGCAAAGAGCGTACGAATTGTTATCATGGAGAGAAGAGTTATGCATATATCTTTAAAAAAACATATACATATAACGCGAGTGTTTGTTATTGTTGGTGGTGCGTGCGCCAGCCATGGTCCTGGTTGTGACATTCCTACACGAACACACGGTGTGCTTCGCCCCGAGTAACGGCGGCTGCCAAAGTGACGAGCTTCAGTTCATTCGGCTGAACCATATAAGAAGATCTAGCTTCCGAGAATCCCCGAGGATATGCAACGAACCTTAGTCGTTGATGTATGAGTTGGTTTTGCATGCATTTTATGAATACATCACGAGTTTATCTTTTAAGTACTGAGTAAATGTTTTATTTTTATTTGTATGTTTTTAGTCTTATATAGACAATATGAAGGCGCCAATAGGATGCAGTGATAACAACTGTTAGGTTTTACCACAGTTATAAACAGGTAAAACTAGCAGCGTGAGGGAAGATTTAACATGGGAAGGCGGAGAGTGTTCGACTCCCTTGAATTCTCTTTTTCCTAAAACAACACATGTCCCTCCTATGCGACATGACGGTAGTCGAGACTTTACGAGATAGAAATCCTAGTGTACATAAAAAAAATCTAAATGATGAGGAAGAAGAGCAGAAAGAAAAGAAGGAAGAAAAGACATCTTCGCCTTCAAGATCCATGCGTGTGATCTGGTTCACTCGCTGGTCATGGAGAAGGTGCTGAAAGAGTAAGTCGTCTCTCCGTCGCTGTTAAAGGACGTTACGGAAAGGTGGGAAGGTTGTGGTGTAGTGGAGGTTAAGGTGGTGGTGATGGTGGATTTGATGGCGTAGAAGCTCGTGGTGGTGGTGGTGGTTGAGGTGGTGACGAATGAAAGTCAGGAAGGCGAAAGAAAACCTAAGTACACACGATGTAAAAGTTTAAAGAGCAAGGGATCATCGTGTGGAGATCGCGAGTGAGTGGTTATAAAAAAAAAATCGAGGCTGGGTACACATCAAGTATTGAAGACACTACCCATTCTCCTTCCCTCTCCCTCTCCCTCTCTCTCTCTCTCTCTCTCTCTCTCTCTCTCCCCCGTCACACATGAATACACCGCGGGGCAAGCACACGCATGAACACAGTCAGGGAAACAAGGCCAAGGCAAAGTATGAGAGAGCCAAGAGGGAAATCCTGCCGGTGAGTCTGCTGGCGGGAAGGTCCGAAGCAAACCCAATGATACGGAAAGAAAGGGGCGAACGCTCTCCAGGGGGAAGGAACACTCCACGAGGTTCGGAGGGGATAGATGCCTCAGTAGCTGGTCACGTCGGGGCGGAAAAATCTACGAGAGGAAGGGGGTAGAAGCTTCTGTAGCAAGGGACGAACTGACTGAACAAAATAACTGGAAGAAAGAGGATTATGGCGCCAGGAATTTACTTTGTGACATTATATATTCACACCCGTGGGGGAGGTAGAAAAAGAAGGAGGAGGAGAGAGAAAGAGGAGGGGGAAGAGGAGGATGAGGATGAGGAGGATGAGGATGATGATGATGAGGAGGAGGAGGACGACTGGAAAGAGGATCGAAAATTTCAATATAGTTAATTAGTCTTTTTCTAATTCCCCTTATTATCATTATTATTTGTGGATGGAGACGACGATGATGACGAAAAAATGGAAGAAGCAGAAGGAGAAGAAGAACAAGAAGAACAAGAATGGAAAGATGAAGAAAGGAGACGGAAAATGTGGGAGAAGCGGACACGAAGAGGATGAGAGGATTAAAAAAGACAGCGTGGGAGAAAAACAATGGTGAAAAGAAAGATAACGAGAAGAAAAAGCGGATGAAAGAGAGAGAGAGAGAGAGAGAGAGAGAGAGAGAGAGAGAGAGAGAGAGAGAGAGAGAGAGAGAGAGAGAGAGAGAGAGAGAGAGAGAGAGAGAGAGAGAGAGAGAGAGAGAGAGACTGTTACATAAAGACACACAGACAAACAAGTGACGGTGAAATAAGCAAATAACGACCATTCAGGAAGGTTTGCCGAGTGCGGTGATGAAGACTGACTTTTATGGGCACGGAAAGCCGCGGCAAGTAAAGGAAACCCCGGGAATGAGAGGGAAAAGCCTTACTATTGCTACGGGGGAGACCTGGCGCGGGGATAGAAAGGCCCGGCGAGGGAAACTAGAACCGAAATTACCAAACTTCCTCTTCCTAAACTTGGCCGCCGGAGGGTGATACACAACCGTACAGGTGGATGTAAAGGAGGATGGGTGGCGGCAGGCGGCAGGTGTGTAGTCCCAGGTAGCCCCGCGTGCCATGATCCCATTAGGAAGTTGAGGAAAAGACTGTCTGATCGTTGCAACTACTTTTACTGAGGCCAGACCACCAGAGCGTAATAGCAAGTCTTCTCTCACCATCTAAGAAGGCAATAAACTTAACCTGTCCACACGCCCACCCCGATCTCTTCCTCCCTCTCTTTACACGCCTCTTCCTCACACTTTTTCTGTGGTCTCATCTTTGTTCTTTTCTAACATCCTCCTTATCTCACCTTTTTTTTAAACTTGGTCTCCTTCTTTTTAAAACTCCTTTCCCATCCCTTCCACTCCCTCTTTCCCTTAACAATCCCGACGAATACCTGTATCTCCATTAACCTCCTCTCTCGCTCAGTCTCTTCCTCTTTCCCTCCCTTCCTTCCTCTCGGTCTCTTTCTGTAACCCTCTTTTCCTTACACTCTCTCCTTATTCCTCTCTCAAATATTCTCATCTCTTTTTTTCTCCCTTCATCTTTTTCTCTCTCTATCTCGCTCTAACTCCGCCTCTCTTTTAACATCTTTACCCCATTCCCTCTTAACCTTCCACTCCCTCCTCCTCTCCTTTGCGCGGGGAGTCCCACATGGAGACTCTTTTACGGCGCGGACGAGCCTGCCCTCTTGAGCCGATCATTCCCGGGAGTTACGAGCGCGATAACTGAAGACTCGTGATGCGGCTGACGAGCCTCGGGGCCTCTCAGGGGGTCGCCGCCGCCCACGTCAGTACAAATTGAACCGCACCTTCCCGACGATAAACATTTACACGCGGGCCGCTGCCACGCCGCGCCGCTGCCCTCAGGAGGCGGGGCGGCTAAGGGCGTCCATTAATCCGCTTGTTACCTTCGCCTCTTCGTTTACTGGTTCGTTTGCTCCTGTTTAAGCTCGACAGGCACTTTATGGTCAGGTTTTTAAGGGGCTTTTCTGTGTTGTAAAGTACTTTAATCCCTGAGGATTTTATTTCATTGAATGACTAAAACACGATAAAGACGACGGAAATAACGACTCGGTTCTGTTTGATGACTAAAAGAACATAATAAGAAATGAGGGGAAAATTCATGACGTATCATTATCATTACAAGTACGAAGGGTTATGACAGATGTCACTGAAAAAGGGGGATTTCGTTTATCTCGTAACGTGCTGTACTGGTCTCCAACTACTTTCCTTCACAATAGTTCATCGTTATTATTTACGTCAATACCTTAGAGCTAACTGGGATCTGAGTATTTCAACGAATACTGCTACATCATAGTGTTGCCTCTTCAGCAATTGAAATTCAATATACATCTTAGATTTCCTCGCAATAACAAGGGAACAGGAAGATAAAGAGAGGTGGATTACAAACCTTCAGACGTGAGGGTGATAAAGGTTGATCAAGGTAATCCTTTCCACCACCACAATTGACAAAAGGTGATAAACGTAACCGATACTTGTGGCATATACGGGTGGGTTAACCCTCTCAGTGCCAATACAGGTAATAAAGAGTGAAAAATGTAAGTTTCCTGCTTATGGAGCAACACCTCTGCTAGTGAATAAGCTTGCCGACTGTAATGATGTATTAAGACTATGACGGATAGGTTCCACCATTCTATATGGGCGGACTACTATAGGAAAAGCCTGACTAAGTCTGTTCCTTCCACCAGAACGCCATAATCAGCAGTGTAACGTAATGGCTGTCTCCTTCCAACATGACCAAAGGCTTCTAGAGCACGGCAGCGAATGAATGCCTTGTTGTGGTGGCGATCAGGGTCACTCCAGAGCAGAGGAGGCGGTGGCTGAATGGTCATCGTGCGGGGGCGCTGTGCTGGATGACCCGGGTTCAAGTCCCGTCGCCCCTACAACCTGACACTTCAGGCATCGGCGAGAGGCCTGAGACATCCAACATGATGTTCTGATCATCACCGGTCAACCTGGACTCTAACGAAGCTCTCTAAAGAGGATCAGGTGGAGTTTGAGGGCAGAATGAAACAAGCGAGAATGGCGCCACTATGAAACACTTGCCTATGCTACTAACGGGCTGGGGCCGACCAAGAGGCCTCATCATGATAGCCAAACGTAACGTAAACGTAAAAAAAAGTGTGCAAAGTATACATATTTATTTACTGTTTCTAAAGCTGCTTCTTGAATGATTATTTGTTCGATTACATTCCCAGGAACCGTTTCAAAATCCATATCTTTGATCCATAGCTCATGATGGGAGGGGCGCGCTGATTGGAGACCCTTGCTTTCTAGATTTGGCGATGGATTAAAAAAATATACAAACAAATCCATCACCAGAACTAGAAAACTCGGGGTTTCAATCAGTGCGTTCTTCACATCATGACATATGGAACAAAGACATGGACTCTGAATCAATTTCAGGATAGAAAATTGAGATATGTTCGGGTGTATAATGACTAGAAACCCCCGTCAAATGAATATGAATAGACAAAACAGATGTCAAAGTAAGGACAGTGGTCAGGACACATACGGAAGAGAGAGGACATATGCACAAAATGGATGCTAGACCAGGACATGATAAAAAAAATGAACAGAGGTGGGCCATTCAGTATATGTAATAAACTAAGAAATTTAATTGACGTTAACATCAAAACTGGGATTTAGAGGCAGAGGGCAGAAACGAATGGAAACGCTTTTGAGGAACCATTAAACTACAGGAAAATGATAAAGACTGATGCTACTGTTGATGATGATGAAGAGTACATCTATCGTTGCCAGCACAGGTGACGGAGTGTGACAAAGGTAACCCTCTCGCTGCCTCAGAGGTGTCAAAAGGTGATAAACTAACCATCTCGCTGCCCACACAGGTGACAGAGGGTAATACAGGTAACCCTATCATTGCCCACACAGGTGACAAAAGGGAATACAGATAACCCTTCCGAAGCTGCAAAGGTAGAGGCGCCACCATCGCACCCTGGGAAAGACACACCTGTACTACACGAAGCGGATTTAGCCGAGCAGAGACAGGTAAAACTCCCCTTGCATTATCAGGCTACTATTTTTCAGCGGACCATGTTACGTTTCTCTCGGATTTTTATGTTATCTTATCCAGTAAAAACAGAGAAACAAAATAGGATGAAAAAACACGAAAAAGCAACCCTAAAAGTGAAAAAAATGAGAGCATGTGTGTGTGTGTGTGTGTGTGTGTGTGTGTGTGTGTGTGTGTGTGTGTGTGTGTATTTGATCTGCATACTTGTTAGATGAATCGCAGCTCAACCAAACTTATCCCCTAACTCATGCATGCGAGGCGCTCGTTCCATTAAGGTATATAACAAATTAAAGAACAACGTCTGAACAAAGCTGCTCTATTCGTATGCGTTGAAACTTTAACTTCACTGCGTGTGTTTCAGATTATCTTAAAAAATACAATATTACACCGAGCCGTGCATATTTTCCGCTAGATATTCATAGCGTTGTGATGGTGTAGGATTTACTGATGCAGTGAATAGATCAACTAAAAAATAATGGTACGTTTAGCGATATTCTGTGCAACAATGTGTAGCGTGGGAATCATTATCGACAATACTCACTCATTAAACTTGCAATATTTTTCATTAAACTCATAATATTTACTAAGAACAAAGAAACTATATAGGAACACACACACACACACACACACACACACACGGGGCTGCCTCTGGAGACCATTAAGCTTTGAAAACAAGACTAAGAAGGAAAAAGAGAGAGAGAGAGAGAGAGAGAGAGAGAGAGAGAGAGAGAGAGAGAGAGAGAGAGAGAGAGAGAGAGAGAGAGAGAGAGAGAGAGAGAGAGAGAGAGATAGAGAGAGAGAGAGAGAGAGAGAGAGAGAGAGAGAGAGAGAGAGAGAGAGAGAGAGAGAGAGAGAGAGAGAGAGAGAGAGAGAGAGAGAGAGAGAGAGAGAGAGAGAGAGAGAGAGAGAGAGAGAGAGAGAGAGAGAGAGAGAGAGAGAGAGAGAGAGAGAGAGAGAGAGAGAGAGTACCCGGAGAGAAAGAGGGACTGGCTGACCCAAATTATAATTATTAGATATCAACACCGAATAAAGCAACGGACAAATAATTCTTTATAATAAAATATATACTAAAGAGACTCTTCAGAAAATGAAAAAGATGATAAGAAGCTAAAGTACAAAAAAGGCAAAAACCAAAGCTCCACATGTATGAAAAATTAGGGAGGAGAGGAAGTGAGGGAACAAGGCCAGGCATATAACAAGGAAGTTTAAAAAAAAAAAAAACTCTTGCATTTCTTTCCTCCAGGGAGGCGAGGAAGGGGGTGAATGTGAGTTGCGGAGGAGGATATAATGAGGAGGGGGGTGACAGAAAAGGGAGGGCCGGTGGGTGGGATGGAGGAAGGAAGGGAGGGTAGGGTGGGAAGGAGCGTCATGAAGATGGAGGAAAGGGTGGCAGTGTAAGGAATGGAAGGGTGGCTTGGAGGGCAGTGTGGAGCGGGGAAAGGGAAGGGTGGAAGGAGAGGTGAAAATGTAAGAAGGGAAAAGGCCGGCACAGAATCAGCTCACGAGGACACGAGGGTCACTGTGATGTTGACTTAGTGAAAGGTGAAAAATGTAAGAGGAAGAAATTGCAAGAGAAAATGGAAGAGTGTTGGAAGTAAGGCAAAGGATGGAGGATAAAAGTATGAAATTTAGGAAGACAGGAAATGACAGACATAAAGAAACGAATGAACAAATAAAAGATGAAAAGAATCATAATAGAGTTGATGAAGTGGAGTTTGTAAGAAGCGAGGAGAAAAGAAAGCAGGGATATATAAGATAAAAGGGAAAGATTGAGGAGAAAGACGAAAATATCTTTACTTCACTTCATCTTAGGCAAGAGAAAGGAAGAAAAACGTTTAGCACTGGAGGTTAGAACGAGAGAGAGAGAGAGAGAGAGAGAGAGAGAGAGAGAGAGAGAGAGAGAGAGAGAGAGAGAGAGAGAGAGAGAGAGAGATAGAGAGAGACAGAGAGAGAGAGAGAGAGAGAGAGAGAGAGAGAGAGAGAGAGAGAGAGAGAGAGAGAGAGAGAGAGAGAGAGAGAGAGAGAGAGAGAGAGAGAGAGAGAGAGAGAGAGAGAGAGAGAGAGAGAGAGAGAGAGAGAGAGAGAGAGAGAGAGAGAGAGAGAGAGAGAGAGAGAGAGAGAATGTGCCCTATTCCCACGGTCTGTATCGCATTATCATAACCTAATCTTCACTCAACTATAACATTCTTAACAGCACATTATCTTACTCATCCTCTAAGCTTCCTCACCCCTTTCTGTCACCCTCCAAGTGCTTCCTTCCACCCTTCATCCTATCCTCTACTGGCAACCCATTTTCTCTCCCTCTTCGTCTGGTTTTCCTTTTATATTCAAATTTTCATACCTAACAATTTCCATTTTTCATCTACTTCGTTCAAAACAAATTTCCATTGCTTTACTTATATCATCTATTCTGTCACCTTTTATCCCGAATGTATTTTTTCACGTCCTTTATGATCTCTATTTTTTTTAAACTCCTTTCTCACAAACGAACTTTTCCTTTCTGCATTGTTTAGTCATGTCTTTACTCCCTTTCTGATCGCCTACATCCACATATGAGCCCTTTTTGTCAGTATGAATCAACAATAAGACGAAAAGAAAAAAAAAGAGCATTAGATAAATGAAGAAAAAGTTGGAAAAAAGTTCAAAGCCTTGCAGCCTCCATTACACTATCTTTGATCATATGTATACTAAAGATGAGGTATTATCCTCCTCTTCTACTCACATATCTTGGATTCATACACTTGCTACTCGTGTGCACGCACACCACATATGCAAACACACACACACACACACACACACACACACACACACACACGCACGCACACAGGCACATAACGTCTGCCATCAGACGCATGCAGTGAAGTCATTTGGGTTTGTTTACACTCCTGCGTCAGGCCGACAGGTAAACAATGCCTTGATGGCAGGCGACAAAACAGCGGCTGGCGGAGAGGATGCAGCAACAAAACGGTAACGTTAATGAATTCTAAAAACGAAAATAGATAACTATACATAATTAATTAAAAAGGAAGTTGTTTGACATTCATAAGTTATAAGAAAACAAGGAAAAGAAAAAATAATTAACATAAAAGCTAATGGGCAACGTCAATCAAAACATATGGGAAAATGAAAAACTAATCCAGCACAAGTAAGAAAAAGAAAAAAAATATAGCAAAAACAATTCAGTTACAATAAGAGTTTTATTGAAACATGTGGTGAAAGGAAATATATAATAAAGTGTTGAAAAAGGACGAGTGAATTTACTGAGATGAAGTTAATTTAACAAGTGGGGCCTTTAGAGCAAACTCTCCAGTGACATTAAAGTTAACAGACTGTATGAACCCAACTCCAGACTTTCCTTTCCTCCGGCACAAGAGGAAGGCGGGGACGATGCAAACACCCGCCCGTAAACAAGAGATAATAAACACTGCATGGAAGGAGCGGCCGGAGGAAAAGAGAGCACCCCCAAAACACACACACACACACACACACACACACACACACTCCCCACACACACACAGAGTAGGCCAGGTACAGAGGGAGGAAAACAGGCGAAACACACCTTAAGGGAAAATAAATGGAACCCAAACACATGTAAAAAAAACACCTTTAAACACCTTGCAGCTCTTTACTTCAACGCGATCACGGCGGCGAGGGAAAGACGAGAAAGTGAAGAAGGCGAAATCCAGCACCAAGTAAACATGTCACTCAAGGACAATAGGGCGAAGAGGATAAAGGCGAGGGAGGAGAAAAGCAATGCACCAAGAGAACGTAAAAACAGCCCCTCGTGAACGTTTGTCAAGGTGGGAAATGTAAATACGAGTGTTAAAAGGGAAAACATTGGAGCGGAAACACGATAACAACAAAGATAACCAAACATACAAAGTGTTTTTACCTACATATTTACTTTTACCTTCCTCCCCTCCCTTCACGCCTTCCCCACACCACACATATACACGAAAGAAGGAAAAACACTCACAGCACATTTTGAGTCCCAGGCTGTCCTCCCGTGCAGACAGAGGGATGTGCTGCTCGAGGAAGCGGCGGGTGAGGTGCTTGTGGTGTAGTTATTAACCATTATGGACACACACACACACACACACACACACACACACACACACACACTACAGGACACAATGCAATAGAAAACTAATACTTTCTATATTGCTTTAATGTTCAGCGTCGATGTGTGTGTGCGGAGGGGGGAAGGGGGACACAAACAAACAAAAACTATATCCGTGCTCGCTCTCCGTCCGTACACACTGGCCGCCATGACACTTGTGTGCTCGTCGTCTGCACTAGTGAAAGTTTACACTGATGAATTTCAGAACAAGGTACATTTATTTACCACTATTCCCTAGTCAGTTTAAAAAATAAAAAGGCAATTCTTGATGGTGAAGAATAAGAAACAAAAGAGGATTAAGAGGACGAAGAGGAAGAGGACGAGGAAAAATCACGGAAACATGGAAAGACGCGTATCAGCAAGCCCATTGACTCATTACTAGCCCACTTACACAATCCCCCCCCCCACAAGTACACACATAAAAACACTTACAGGCACACAAATACACATGCTTCTCTCTTTTATAAACACACATACAAATATAACCCCTCGCCCACATCCAGACCGACACCCACACCAGTTCTCCTTCCCCACACAAACCCACTCACGGAAAAAAGCCATCATCCACGTGCCATCGTCTTGTAAAGCCTCGCCCTGGTGGAGCGACGGCGGTAATGGCGCAGCGGTGAGGGTAATTAATGAGGCGCGAGTTTATATGCTGACGATGAGGAGGCGGTGAGTAATGAGCCGGTGACGACGGGGCGGGGCCAGGTGTGTGTGTGTGTGTGTGTGTGTGTGTGTGTGTGTGTGTGTGTGGAGAGAGAGAGAGAGAGAGAGAGAGAGAGAGAGAGAGAGAGAGAGAGAGAGAGAGAGAGAGAGAGAGAGAGAGAGAGAGAGAGAGAGAGAGAGAGAGAGAGAGAGAGAGAGAGAGAGAGAGAGAGAGAGAGAGAGAGAGAGAGAGAGAGAGAGAGAGAGAGAGAGAGAGAGAGAGAGAGAGAGAGAGAGAATACAGTCCGCCGTGGTTTATTCCTTCATTTGTGTACCTCAGTTGTACAGGTGAGCACAGTGCATTTATATTAATCTTTCAGTGATAGCAAAGAGCCGCTTCCCATTGAAATTCAGCTCCAGTAACGACGGATGCAAAAATCTTCAAAGTTGGGAGCGACTAAAGGCTCTTCCGCTACTGCCTCTACTCCGCTTTGCCTCTTCCTCCCCTTTTTCTGCTTCCCTTTCCTCCGGCCTGCCATCCCCCTGCCGGTGGCTTCATTTCTCCACACCATGATCCACACCACGTCCTTCCCTCTGAGACCCCAACAACATTCATGCAACCATAACCCAGCCTGGTTTGACCCCTGTCCCGAAAGCGCTTTACACAAATCTCCCCACCCCTTTTATTTACACACACACACACACACACACACACACACACACACACACACACACACACACACACACACACACACACACACACACACACACACACTTGCACTGCTATACTAATCCTAGCAGACTTATTGTTTCCACATCAGCCACAGTAAAAACACACGGCTGTTAATCCTTCTATTCTGCATATTCAACCCAGTCAAAAACAAATTACAACACCGAACTGGTCGTGGTAGCAAATAATTAACGTAAATGCCTTTGTAGTCATGATGATCCCAAGTGATGCTTGAAAATGTGAAATGAAACGTACTAAACCAAAATGAAAATGCAAATCCCTGGGTTATACATTTATGGGGAACGTTTTATATGGGCCTCCTTGTATAGAGGCTTCGCCTAAACAGCGTTGAGGATCGGTTCATTATTATTGTCTTCCTCGGCGGACACGGAGAAGGGAGCGCATGATGTCATTCCACACAAAAGACTGCGCCAATACGGAGTCATCTCATTAAAGCTGGCGTCATTATCCTTCTGAACTAAAATAGAAGAATATTACATTTGCATTAGTAGGCCTATACGATGCATACTGAAAGGGTAGCCTGCTGAGGTGCTTAAACTATTACAATAATTTATAATCATTGTTGTCTATCGAATAAAATATATACATTGTAAAACACAAAGGAGGCAACGCTGAGCACCGCTAAAGATAAAACAAGCTCCTCTTTATGACTCCCTCTCCTGTACCTCCTCTCTGTAACAGCGGATGATTATCACTTTATGGCGAATTTTGTAACTCAGGCCTACCATCAAGAGAGCGGTAGGGCTTGTCAGCATACAAGGCAGAAAAGAGAGAGAGAGAGAGAGAGAGAGAGAGAGAGAGAGAGAGAGAGAGAGAGAGAGAGAGAGAGAGAGAGAGAGAGAGAGAGAGAGAGAGAGAGAAAGAGAGAGAGAGAGGAGAGAGAGAGAGAGAGAGAGAGAGAGAGAGAGAGAGAGAGAGAGAGAGAGAGAGAGAGAGAGAGAGAGAGAGAGAGAGAGAGAGAGAGAGAGAGAGAGAGAGAGAGAGAGAGAGAGAGAGAGAGAGAGAGATTTCAAAGAAAATTCTCGCATCAAACATGGAAAGCACGAAGCAAAATACAATAATTTTCACGAAATATTATCCGATAAAAAAAACTCTCGATAAGCGCAACACTTTTACGTTTGAGCAGATATTCCTGATTGCTGTTGAATAATGTAATGCAGCTCATCCTCACTTCATTTTTAATCCCTTGGACACGTATAATCTGCAAACGTAGGATAATATATAGTGAAATATGGCACAATATATCCGTAGAGTATAACATGGCTTCCAAAACTAATGAAATGGAATGGACGGAGATGTAGCGATGAGCCCCTTATCCTGCTAACGTCTTGTAGATTTTAGTGTCATGTGGAGTCTAAGTTCGTCTGCACGTCTTCCCACGGTAGTGTCCACGTGTGCAACCCAGTGCAAAGCGGGAAAGAAGATACGAAGAGGGTGTTGGAGAGATAGTGATTGCAATATCTGACGTCTTGAAACTCCTCTGTGTGTGTGTGTGTGTGTGTGTGTGTGTGTGCTCGCTCGCTCGCAGATACACCCTAAGCTCGTTAGATAGAAGAATCTCCAAAAAGTGCTAATTAAAAATATTTGGAAATACCAATGTAGAATTAGTCATAACAAAATACCAAAAGCGAACCTTAATTACTGTTCAATAAGTAAAAACATTTGTTTCTATTTATGGAAAAATAAACCAAATAAATCATGGCGGTTCTGTAATGCATTCAGGTCGAAACGATTCACGGCCTCGATGTTGGCGGTGTGACGAGGGTAAACTGGGAACGTCATGCGTGTCACGTGGGATCAGGATTAGGACGCATTACCGGCACGAGGAGTAATGCCGACGTGCGGGGCCCTTTCAGTACAGGCTTTGTGGATGATAGAAGCGGCTGTCATCACTGTTCCATACGGCTGAAAAGTCCATGCGTGTGCTTTGATGAAAAAAGAGAAAGCAAAAAAAACTCCATACACACACACACACACACACACACACACACACACACACACACACACACACACACACACACACACACACACACACACTCTTTCAATTTAACTCTATACTCCCTCAGTCAACGTTTTATGCATGCATGGCGCACCACTGAACTCAAACATCCCTTTTTATACCTCCGGCGATTAAACTTTCCCACTATCATGGCGCTCACTGTCATTCCCAGAAGAAGTGTTTTGTGGCAACCAAGTCCCTGCCACTCGCACGCCAAGCCACTGCCGCTTCCTGCTCCTCCTCTGTCTTCAGTCTGCCCATCCGTCCCACTACCTTCTGGCCGTGACCCCTCCCACCCCTTCAAGTCTTCCTCCTCTTCCGGCTCAGCTCCTAAGACCCCGTCCATTACCCCCGCCAGTGCTGCCAATACAGGTAACCAACTCTTACTTCACTCCCCCCCAAACTGTGTACTGGTTTACTGTTTCTCTAAGTGTTCATCCGTAATACACTGCTAATGCAAATACACAAACTTACACCTTAGAAAAACTTTGATGAAACTTTCAAGTAAGGAACATGAATAGGAGGCAAATGATAAAGTTTGTAATTATTTAGGATGAGTGTTCAACGCAAGGGCGGGGTGTGGCGGAGATGAAGCACACAAACATACACACGCCAGCCCGTAAGAGGGAGTGTGAGTGAAAGTGAGAGGAGTGTGAGATGACGAAGCGTGGAGAAAGTTAGATGGAGCAAGTTTATAATTATTTAGAGTGCGTACTGTTCGACGTACTAGTGGGAGGGGGTGAAGGTGAAAAAAAAAACCAACACACAATTTCCCTTTAGAGTGAACGCCGGGCAGAACAGAGTGACAGGAGTGTGAGGTGGCTGAACGTGGACTGGGTAATCAAGTGGCGTGGGTGTGATGCGCCGTCACTTACGTATTCTGACCATCCAAAAACTGTAACGCAATTTACATTATCAGCCAGTATTAGCCTCTCCATCACCCAGTAGCTCCTTCCTCCATACTTGAACACAACACAAAACAACAACAAAAAACGATGAACTACTGTATCTCCAATCTCTCAACGGCTATGTGCACCCCGGATGACGACGTTCGACTGTAGCTTCGAAAATAACCACGGGGTGTTCTGGAAAATACTCTCATTGTGATTTCCATTTCAAATTACATAAATGACTCCAACGAAACCTAATCTAACCTGACCTGTTCAAGAGTGGACGCTACATACCCGTACAGAGAAGGGAAAGACACACACGCACGGGGGGACACCTGCCCAAGCACCTCGACCAACTCACAGACCACACGACTCACCACATTAAAAAATGTTACCGCTATACTGAAGCAGCAAGTCTAGGGATTCAATGCGGCAATGGGTTGTAAAAAGTGCTGATGTAATTTGACTAGCCAGGGGAGCAATAATAAAAATCGTCTGGTTTTCAAAGGCGAGGTGGTCTATCTCAGTTGCCTTGATCGTGCTTCTGTAATTCAACGTTTCAATTATGTGGCTACTGAACTCATCTATTCTCGTTCTGTGAGGGTTGTAGGTGCGAATGCTACGAAGGAAAACAGGCTGAACGGGGTGAGGAACGATGTAGGATGTAAGAATATGATGTGTGTGTGTGTGTGTGTGTGTGTGTGTGTGTGTGTGTGTGTGTGTGTGTGTGTGTGTGTGTGTGTGTGTGTGTGTGTGTGTGTGTGTGTGTGTGTGTGTGTGTGTGTGTGTGTGTGTGTGTGGAGAGAGAGAGAGAGAGAGAGAGAGAGAGAGAGAGAGAGAGAGAGAGAGAGAGAGAGAGAGAGAGAGAGAGAGAGAGAGAGAGAGAGAGAGAGAGAGAGAGAGAGAGAGAGAGAGAGAGAGAGAGAGAGAGAGAGAGAGAGAGAGAGAGAGAGAGAGAGAGAGAGAGAGAGAGAGAGAGAGAGAGAGAGAGAGAGAGAGAGAGAGAGAGATTAAAAAAGACAAGTGAGGTAAAGAAAAAAGCAATGGAAGGAATTACCAAAACGAGGAACGCGGAAATGTATCACGAAATGCCTTACGAGCTGAAAGTGAAATGAATGAGAGGAAATAAAAAGCGAAATAGAGGACGGAATATGTATTGTGGCGAGTGATAGAAAGGAAAAAAAAAGAAACTGCTAGAAAAAGTTAAAATTATTTTCCCTCACAATTTTATCTCGTCTCGTCTGGAGTTTTGAAGGGGAAGAACGAATGTCACTCTTGGGGAGGGGCCATGCAGAGGGAAGGGGAGAGACGGACAGGAAGGCTCTGGAAATAGAACGACACCATCTCGTCTCTCATTCTGACAGGTGTTCAGGCTCAGATAGAATTCCGGTTTCTATTATTTTAAGTTGAAAAAGCTGTTGTGATAAGGCTGAGGTGGCGACTTAACTATTATTATTACTACTACTACTATACTAATACTACAAGCAAGGATACAGACCACACAAACTGCCATATCACACGCTGCCCCTACATCAAGCTGTCATACACTCCACCGTCACCCGATAACGCTCCCATTTTTGTTTATCACCCATAAGGCTTAGCCCCCCCCCCCAAACACTACCAGTAACTCAGCCCTCTCCCCCATTCACATAAGGCCTGGAGATGACAAGGGATTTCGCAGCATCCCCAGGCTTTACGTCGATCACGGGGGGAACAATACGTACATCGATGGAAAAACACTGACACGACTGACACGAAAATATAACGATACTCTCTCGTCTTCTACTCTGATAGTATTACCTGTGGGAATCTGCAATTAATGTGGCTACTATTTTTATTGGTATCGCCATGTTGTGTATCTTCACTTAACTACTACTACTACTACTACTACTACTACTACTACTACTACTACTACTACTACTACTACTTTATGATAATATTAATAATGATAACGTTAATTATAATGATAATAATGTTAATAATAACGAAAATAATGCCAATAATAATAAAATAATAAAATAATGATAATACTAACAATGAAAATATCAATATAAATGATAATGATGCTATCAATGATAATGATAGTAACACAAGAACTATTAAAAATATGAATTTTATCTAGATATCATCATTATCATTCATACTGATATTTTTATATTATCATTATCATTATTATTACTGTTACTAGCATTATTATTTTT